>NW_027203270.1:11015000-11295000 GCF_024711535.1 Dipodomys merriami
ACTAAGCCATATTCCCAGCCCGGGAGGCTGAGATCTGAGGATTCCAGTTCAAAGCCAGCCTGGGTAGGAAAGTCCCTGAGACTCTTATCTCCAATTAACCACCAGAAAAACCAGAAGTGGCACTGTGGCTCAAAGTGGTAGAACATTACCTTAAGCAAAAAGAGCTCAGGGATAGTGCCTAGGCTCCAAGTTCAAGACCCATGACAAAAAAAAAAAACAAAAAAAAAACAGTTCAGGGACAGCACTTAGGCCCTTAGTTAAGACCCAGGACCACAACACCTCTACCGCCACCAAAAAAAAAATAAAAAGAAAATGATAATATATTCTGGATACAAGTTCCTTGTTATAGCATTGTAAACATCATCTTTCACTGTTGGCTGCCTTTTCACCCACTTAATGGTGCCTGTTAATGAATATTCAATTTATTTATCATTAAGTTCTATGCTATTTCTGGCTCTTGTAAGAAATGTTTACCTACCTCAAGGTCATGAAGTTATGGAACATTTGTGATGTTCCAAATGCACAAAATTAATCCAAGTTAATTAATCTGAGCTAGGGACATCTGTATCTAGGCAAGAAAAACAGAAGTGAAAAGGAGCCAATTTCTGGAGGAAAATGACTACTTTCATTTTGAATAAAAGTCGTGATTCTGAATTTTCAATGAAATCAGTGATTCTGGCTTATGGTGAATCATAAACACTGATTGTTTCTTTCTCTACCTACTGTCTCCAAGTTCTGGTCAAAGAATATTTCTGAATGAATGCTTTGAGGGATGAAGGTCTCAAGGCCATTGATAATACTGAAAAAGTGGTGATGTTTTCATGGAGAAACTAGTGTTTATTGATCCTTCATTATATGTGAGTTCTCTACATTCAGTTTCTCAATAATCCTCGAAATGGTCAAGTAAGAAAGGAACCAATATCTTCATTTGACAAGTAAGGGATGTAAGGCTCAGAGAAGCAGACAGTACCTAAGCTACCTACGCTGGCTCAGTTCCTAAGTGCCAAGTTATGGCCTCACAGTGAACCCAGTCATCTATTAAAGCATCACCAGGACCTCATTTCCAATGTGAGGTCATATTCTGAAGAATTTAGAGTTAGGAATTCAACATTTCTTTTTTCTCTGCTCTCCCCCCACCTCCTGCATTGTGGTTTGAACTCAGGGCTTCAAGCTTTCCTTTCAGTTGTTTTGACGCTGAGCCACACCTCCAGCCCTTTTTGTGCTAGCTATCTTCGAGATAGCTTATCAGTTCTTTTCCTGGCCAATACGTAGGCTGTTATTGATCTATTTTATGGCTTCCCATTGTGGCTAGGATGACAGGCTTGCAACCATTGAGGAGGGATCTTGTGTATTTTTCTGGCCAGGTTGGCCTTTAAACCACAGTCCTCCCAGTTTCAGTCTCCTAAGTAAATGAATTGCCATTTATACAACTCAACCATAATACCTCAGTAAATTGAATAAGCTCTGGGATGGAAGAGAATTTCTGATTTGAAAGATTTTACACAAGAAGTTGACTTTATTTTTATTAAAAAAAATTTTTTTTGTCAGTTGTGGGGCTTGAACTCTGGGCCTGGGCGCTTTCCCTCAGCTCTTCAGCTCAAGGTGAGTGCTCTACCACTTGAGCCACAGTGCCACTTCAGGTTTTCTGGTGGTTTATTTATCACAGATAGGCTTTCCTGCCATGGCTGGCTTTGAACCACAATCCTCAGATCTTAGCTTCCTGAGTAGCTAGGATTACTGACGTGAGCCACTGGTGCCCGGCTAAAGTTTACTTTATTTACTGTTTTTTTTCTGTTGTTGTCGTTTTTTGGGTCCGGTCATGAGGCCTGAACTCTGGGTCTGGGCACTGTCCCTCAGCTCTTCAGCTCAAGGCTAGCACTCTACCACTTGAGCCACAGCGCCACTTCCGGCTTTTTTCTTTTTGCTTATGTGGTGCTTAGGAATCGAACCCAGGGCCTCAGGCATGCAAGGCAAGTGCTCTACCACTGAGCCACCTTCCCAGCCCCTTACTGTTTGTTTTTTATTAAATCGTGCAGAAACGGCAGAGATCCTAGAATTCCTATAAAATATTACTATTGTATCTTATTCTTTTTGAGACCCAGATCTGCTAGTTAGACCAGGCTAGCCTCAAACTTGCAATCTGACTTCAGCTTCCTAAGTGTTGTATATCATCATGCTTAGCTCTCCTACCAGGGATTCATATTAATAGTTTATGACTTCCCACACAGCCTTCATGGAGACAATCCATGGCTGGTTTACAAACTTTTCACTTTCCTTTCCTTCTGACTTGTTTTTCACAAAAACCGGCTGAAGTCTTCATGTCTTCCACAAAGAATCCTTTTCTTTCCAGTTTCCAGGTTCAATTCATCACAGTTCCCCTCTCCTTTAGAAAGATAGAAAGATAGAAAGGCTTCCCAGATGTTCTCCTTGCGCCCAGGCTCTTCATCTCCAATCCAGCCTCAGGTTGGTTGACTACTAATGGACTTATAAAAAAATTTTTTTTTCGAGAAACACACCTTCAGTTTTAATTTTGCAGCTCAAAATTAAGAAATATGCTGAAACTACTTAACTACTCCAGTCTGCATTCAAGGACCAAACAGATTTGGCACCAGATTCATCTCCCTCTATTCTTCCAAAAGGAATATATGGTGCCCCGTACAAAAGCCTACTCCCCCCTTCTGTTATACGTGTGTGTGTGCTGGTCCTAGGGATTGAACTCAGGGCCTGGTGTGTGTGTGTGTGTGCGCCTGGTGTGTGTGTGTGTGTGTGCGCCTGGTGTGTGTGTGTGTGTGTGTGTGCGCCTGGTGTGTGTGTGCGCCTGGTGTGTGTGTGTGTGTGTGCGCCTGGTGTGTGTGTGTGTGCGCCTGGTGTGTGTGTGTGTGTGTGCGCCTGGTGTGTGTGTGTGTGTGTGCGCCTGGTGTGTGTGTGTGTGTGTGTGCGCCTGGTGTGTGTGTGTGTGTGTGCGCCTGGTGTGTGTGTGTGTGTGTGCGCCTGGTGTGTGTGTGTGTGTGTGTGCGCCTGGTGTGTGTGTGTGTGTGTGCGCCTGGTGTGTGTGTGTGCGCCTGGTGTGTGTGTGTGTGTGCGCCTGGTGTGTGTGTGTGCGCCTGGTGTGTGTGTGTGTGTGTGCGCCTGGTGTGTGTGTGTGTGCGCCTGGTGTGTGTGTGTGTGCGCCTGGTGTGTGTGTGTGTGTGTGCGCCTGGTGTGTGTGTGCGCGCCTGGTGTGTGTGTGTGTGCGCGCCTGGTGTGTGTGTGTGTGCGCGCCTGGTGTGTGTGTGTGTGCGCGCCTGGTGTGTGTGTGTGTGCGCGCCTGGTGTGTGTGTGTGTGCGCCTGGTGTGTGTGTGTGCACCTGGTGTGTGTGTGTGTGCGCCTGGTGTGTGTGTGTGCGCGCCTGGTGTGTGTGTGTGTGTGTGCGCCTGGTGTGTGTGTGTGCCTGGTGTGTGTGTGTGTGTGTGCCTGGTGTGTGTGTGAGCCTGGTGTGTGTGTGCCTGGTGTGTGTGTGTGTGCCTGGTGTGTGTGTGTGTGCCTGGTGTGTGTGTGTGTGTGCCTGGTGTGTGTGTGCCTGGTGTGTGTGTGGGGGGGCCTGATGTGTGTGTGTGTGTGTGGATTGAACTCAGGGCCTGGTGTGGGGGGGGCCTGGTGTGTGTGTGTGTGTGTGTGTATGTGTGTGTGTGCGCGCGCGCACGCTGGTCCTAGGGATTGAACTCAGGGCCCGGCACTTTCCCTCAAGTCTAGCGCCCTGCCACTTGAGCCATAGCTCCACTTCCTGCTTTTTCATTAGTTAATTCGAGTTAGAAGTCTCATCGGCTTTCCCACGGGGGTTGGCTTTGAACCTCTATCCTCCGATGTCAGCCTCGGGAGTAGCTAGGATTGCCGGCCTGAACCACAGGTACCGGTTTATACCTGTTCGGTCTGTTGTTTTGTTTTTCCTCGCTGGGCTGCTCTAACACAGCTCACGCCTCGCAGTTATCTCACTGTACCCGGCGACCTGATTATTCGTGTACTCGTTTCAATCTATTCGCCTAGAACAAGGTAGGCAGGGTCCCTTCCAGGAAGTCCCGCCCAGCTCCGGCGTTAGCATCCAACCGGAAGCCGCTGGCTTCTCACTGCCCAATGGGACCCACCCCGGAACTCCGCCTCAGCCGGAACCTTTTAAGAAGAGCTCCGGCCCGGGCGCTTTTGGGTGAAGTACTCAGGAACAGGAAGTGGCGGGAGGTTGAGCTGTGGGACTGGAGTAATGCAACTTGGAAGATGAGCTTGCCGTGTCTCCTCCACGCGGGAGGTAGGGTGTCTGGAACACAGCGTTAATTTCCCATCTAACATTAGACTCTGATTCCAGTGTCTTCGAAAATAATGGTGCCGGTCCTGGGGCTTGTACTCAGGGCTTGGGCTCTGGCCCTGAGCTCGCTTGCAGAAGGTTAGCGCTCTACCACCTGAGCCACAGCTCCACTTGAGGCTTCTTCGTTGAAGCTAAGAGTTTCACGGACTTTCCTGCCCGGGCTGTCATTGAGCCGCAGATTTCAGCCTCCTGAGTAGGTTGGGTTACAGGCGTGAGCCACCAGTGTCTAGCTTTAACAAAGAAAGAAAGCAAAGTATGTATTTTATTCACCCATGTCCAGGTCGAATGTTGAGCGATCTGGCTGAGCCCATGGGGCGGCTGTGGTCCTCGAGTCCCCCGCGCAGAGATCAGGGTGCTCTTCCAGCCGCGTCCTTGTCCTGTGGCGGCGATGGTGGGGTGACTTTCATTGGTTTTACAGAGTTCGTCATTGTGAGGTGTTTGTCCTGCTTGTAAAAACGTGGTCGTGGTAGATATCCTGAAAAGTGCACAGAAGAAAAAACTCTTAAAAATCTATCACTTGGGCTGGGAAGGTGGCTCAGTGGTAGAGCACTTGCCTTGCATCCATGAGGCCCTGGGTTCGATTCCTCAGCACCACATAAGCAGAAAAAGCCGGAAGTGGCGCTGTGGCTCAAGTGGTAGAGCACTAACTTTGAGCTGAAGAGCTGAGGGACAGCACCAGGCCCAGAGTTCAGGCCCACAACGGACAAAAAAAAAAAAAAAAAAAATCTATCACTTGGCTAAAAGACTCTTGTAAACTTGATTTTTGTATGTGCTGGTAATAGGTCTTGAACTCAGGGACTCGTGCTCTGGCTGTCATCCTTCCACTGGAGTCACACTATCTAAATGAGGATAAGAATCCTCAGATTTATCTGCTCTGCCCTGTTTCTGAGATGCTCATATCTCAGCCTCTATTGCTAGAAATACAGGTTTTCTTTAGTTCTACCAGATAAGAAACTAGTAGAACTACACGTGAATGTAAATCTTAAGCTGTGTCAGTTACAAAAAGATTAACATTACAAATCTAAAAAACAAGCCGAGTGCAGGTGCCTCACACAGGAGGCTGAAATCTGAGAATCATGGTTCAAAGCCAGTCCATGAGAATCTTATCTCCAATTAGCCACCAGAAAAGCGGACATGGAGCTGTGGCTCAAGTGGTAGAGCACTCGCCTTGAGCTGAAGAACTGAGGGATAGCACCCAGGCCCAGAGTTCAAGACCCACAACAGAAAGAAATAAAGTAAAAATATATATATAGCTCTATCTATCTATCTGTCTGTCTGTCTGTCTGTCTGTCTGTCTGTCTATCTGTCTATCTATCTCTCTCTCTCTCTCTCTCTCTCTCTCTCTATCTATCTATCTATCTATCTATCTATCTATCTATCTATCTATCTATCTATCTATCTATCTATAATATCCAGTAGCCTTGAGCCAGTGGCTTATACCTGTAATCCTAGCTATTTGGGAGGCTGAGTCAGAGGATTTTGGTTCTCAGCCAACCCCAGGCAGCAAAGTCCATGAGACTCTCATCTCCAGTTAATTACACCAAATCCAGAAGTGGAGCTGTGGCTTCAGTGGTAGAGTGAAAAAGCTTAAGGCCAGCACCTCTATTGTGAGTTCAAGCCCCAGGACCAGCTCAAAACAACAGAAACAGCTGTAGGCTGGGAATGTGACTTAGTAGTAGAATGCTTGTCTAGCATGCATGAAGCCCTGGGTTCGATTCCTCAGTATGACATAAGCAGAAAAGGCCAGACGTGGTGCTGTCGCTCAAATGGTAAAGTGCTAGCCTTGAATACAAAGAAGCTCAGGGACAGTGCCCAGACCCTGAGTTCAAGCCACAGGACTGACAAAAAAAAATAAATAAATAAAAGCTGGAGAGATAATTATCTATCGGTCTGTCTATCTATCAGTCATTCTGAAACTATAAAAGAGGATTTCTTATGATCTAATACAGTTCTACTGAAACTATAAATTAAATTAACTTCCCTGCAAGTCTATATGCCTTTGCAAAGGATTAGTTAAGTTTGCAACTAACACTTAAAAAAAGGCTATTCTAACTTAAATTTTGCTAAATTTTCCCTCTAGGGAGGTGGAGATGCTTTCCAGTCCTACTTCAGTCATCCTTATCTCAGGCCCTACATAGTTTCTGCTATCGGAAAAAATCCACTCTACCTGAGCAAGTTATTCCCAGTGTTGCTGCTTGTGATGAAAATGCAAAGCAGTTGGGAAATACACTTGACAAGCTCTTCTCTGCAGAACAGCAAGCTTCTATCTTGCATGTACTGAATACAGCATCTACTAAGGAACTTGAAGTTTTCAGATTGCTTCGTGGAAGAAAGTCCATCAATATTATTGCACACAGAGAAAAGTTTGGGCCATTTCAGAATTTGGAGAGTTTGATAAATGTGCCCTTGTTCCAGTATAAAACTGCTTTTCAAGTTTGTAACTCCATTCTTTGTCCAGAGACCAGAAAGGAAAAAAGAAATTTACAGGAAAAACGGCAACTTGGAAAACTCATCAAACCAGATGTAGAAAGAGAGAGACTTAAGGTATACACCATTCCTCTTCATGACTGTTATACTGCCTGATTTTTAAAAACTTACTCTATAAAGCACTATTTGGGACATTTGGTTGTGGATTATTAAGACAGGGCTCTGCAGGTTTGTTGGTGGAGCTAGGCATATAAGTTGAATTTTGGTGGAACTTAGGTCTGTGTAGCATTGCTTGATAAAAATGGTCTCTTGCTTGGTGCCAGTTGCTCACTCCTATAATTTCCTAGATATTCAGAAGACTTAAGATCTCAGGATAACAGTTCAAAGCCAGCCTGGCCTGGAAAGTCCATGAGACTCTTACGTCCAATTAATCACCAGAAAACCAGAAGTAGAAATGTGGCTCAAGTTGTAGAGTGCTAGCCGTAAGGAAAAAAACCTAAGGGACAGTGCCCAGACTCTGAGTTCAAGCCTCCAGCACTGGCAAAAGAAAAAAAAAATTTGCCTTGAGTTTAAGCCCCAATAATGGAAGAGGAAAAGATGCCTTATGTCCTATAACAATACTAGCATCATTTTTTAAAATAACAGTGGTTTTGCCAGGTGCTGGTAGCTTACACATGTAATCCTAGCTACTCAGGAGGCTGAGATCTGAGGATCACAGTTCAAAACCAGCCTGGGCAGGAAGGTACATGAGACTCTTATCTCCAATTAACCACCAGAAAGCCAGAAGTGGAGCTGTGACTCAAGTGGTAGAGTGCTAGACTTGAAAAGCTCAACGACAGCACCCAGGCTCTAAGTTCAAGCCCTGTGACCAACCAAAAAAAAAACAGTGGTTTTCAGTTGTGCTGGAGAATATATATGTATATAAATTTCTATATTATCTATCTATCTATCTATCTATCTATCTATCTATCTATCTATCTATCTACCTACCTACCTATTTGTCAATCACATATACACAGAATGCTGTGAATACATGCAAAGGTCATAAAGTCCATCCACAGACAGTATAGAAATTCTGCTGTAGATGAGAAACATGTTTAATCTACATTTTTCATGGAGGAGTTTTATTTATGAGATGGAATCTCATGAACTTCTATTCAAGGCCTGGACTGGCCTGGATTCATAGTCCCCTGATCTCTACTAGCCAACTTAGCAAAGATTACATACCTGAGCATCCATGCCCAGCTGGGCCTTGAACTTTTCCTGGGAATTACAGGCTCACATTGCTGTGCTCAGTTTGTTGAAGTAAGGTCTCACTTTTTGCCCAGGCTGGCCTCAAACTCTAATCATCCAGAGTTGCTAGGATAGCCGGCATGTCCAGATTAGGGAGGCTAGGTTCAAAGTCAGTTTATATGGAGAAAAATATGTGCCATAAAATAATTTTTTTAAAAATCTAATAGTGACTCTCACTTTTATTCAAGGTAGTTGGAAGGTGGCCATTTGTAGTTTGAAGGCAGTCTAGGCAAAAAAGTTAGATCCCATCTAACTTTGAGATCCCATCTTAACAAATAAGCTGACTGTAGTAATTATTTTGGAGGATTGCCAAAGTCAGTCTCTGACAAAGAAGCAAGACCCTAAAATAACCTAACGGAAAAACAGTTGGACAGAGGTGTGGCTCATGTGGTGTTTTTCTTGACTAGCAAGCATGAGGCCCTCAGTAATGTTGAGTCCAAACCCCAGTAATGCCAGGAAAAAAAAATACCTATCAGCCAGGAAAGTCATTTGAGTATGTGGTTTAGGAGTGCTTGTGCATACTAAAGCTTGAGGTTCAATGTGCTAAATACAAGTGTGTGTGTGTGTGTGTGTGTGTGTGTGTGTGTGTGTTCGGTCAATTGTGGGACTTGGAACTCTGAGCCTGGGGTGTGTGTGTGTGTGGGGTCAATTGTGGGACTTGAACTCTGAGCCTGGACACTGAGGGTGTGTGTGTGTGTTTGTGTGTGTGTGTTTTGTCAATTGTGGGGCTTGAACTCTTGAGCCTGGGCACTGAGGGGTGTATGTGTGTTTTGTCAATTATGGGGCTTGAACTCTGAGCCTGGGCACTATCCCTCAGCTCTTCAGCTCAAGGCTAGTGCTCTACCACTTGACACTTGAGCCACAGCACCACTTCTGGCTTATTCTGCTTATGTGGTGCTGAGGAATCAAACCCAGGGCCTCATGCATGCAAAGCAAGCACTCTACCACTGAGCTACCTGCCCAGCCCTAGCCTTGAACTCTTTTTTTTTTTTTTGGTTGGTCGTGGGGCTTGAACTCTGGGCTTGGGCGCTATCCTTGTGCTCTTCAGCTCAAGGCAAGTGCTCTACCACTTGAGCTACAGTACCACTACCACTTCCAGTTTCCTAGTGGTTAATTGGAGATAAGAGTCTCTCGGACTTTTCTGCCGGCCTGGCTTTGAACTGTGATCCTCAAATCTCAGCCTCCTCAGTAGCTAGGATTACAGGTGTGAGCCACTGGCGCCCGGCAGCCTTTAACTCTTAAGTGCTGGGATCACAGGCTTGTGCCACCATGGCTATTCTGCCCTTAAGATACTTATCTAGGACTTGGGGCCTGGCTCAAGTAGTGGAGCACCTGCCTAGGAGGCACACGACATGAGTGTACACACACACACAGGTTCATGTACACACACACACCTTACACACACACACACCTTACACACACACACACACACACACACACAACCTTCTCCAGTGATTTATTTAGCATTGAAAGGGAGATGGAGATAGAATTAAAATTGTTCCTGCTTAATTGTCCCTGTGTTCACAGAACATACTAGAAGTATATTTATCAGTATAAGTTAATGAGGGCTGGGATGTAGCTCAGTGGCAAAGTCCTTGCCTAGCAAGTGCAAAGTCCTGGATTTGATCCCCAGTACACTCCCTTCCCCCCCCCAAAAAAAAAATTAAAAAGAGTTAAATAAAACCAAACACTAAATAACTTAATGAGCCACAGGGGAAGGGAAAGAGGTGTATTTTATCTCCCGAGATGAATCTGCTGTGTTACCTATTAGAAGGCCTGTTTATTTAATTTTGTAGTACTGATGTTTGAACTCAGAACTTCCCATTTGCTAGAATACGTGTGGAGCCTGGCCTGAGGGTGCATGCCTCTCACCCCATGCAGGCTTTGGTGGCCCTTTGCAGTTTTCAGGGTAAAGCCAGGTAGTTAATCTTACAAAAATGTGCCTACCCTTCTGTCCTTTTCCCACTCTTTACTCCGATACTTTCATGGGAAGGTAACTTCCCATTGACCATGTCACTCATCCTGCCAGTCCTCCAGTGAACCTCCCAACTTCTGCTCCGCACAGTAACTGTTATATGGCAACATTTCTTTTTTTCTCAATATTAGGGTGGGACTCAGGGCTGTGCACCCTCCCACTTAAA
Organism: Dipodomys merriami; assembly: GCF_024711535.1. Lineage (NCBI taxonomy): Eukaryota > Metazoa > Chordata > Mammalia > Rodentia > Heteromyidae > Dipodomys > Dipodomys merriami. The sequence continues at coordinate 11,025,199 of NW_027203270.1, forward strand.
CTACTTCTCCAACCACCCCTTTCTTTGAGTACTGGGGAGTAATCCCATGATCCGGTGCATGCTAACCAAGCATTCTGCCACTCAACCACACCCTCCACCCTTTTTGTATTTTGGTGTCTCATTAAGTTTTTGTCCAGGCTGGGCTAGAATTTCTGATCCCCCTGCCTCCATTTCCATCTCATTTACCTGTAATTGGGATTGCAGGTAGACCACATTACCTGGAGGCATTGCTTACAATGTACAGTTATGTTTACTTGTTGTTTACTATCTAGTAGAGACCCTGGCAACAGCAGTTCTCCACTCATAAAGTGTAAATGAACTTGCATGAACTAGGTAAGCATTCTGAGTTTGTAGATTAGGCTTTGTACCTGTTAAAATGTTTGTACTTATAATAAAGCCAGACCTTTTCTTTCAGGCAGTTAATAGTATCGTATCTATTGTTTTTGGTACCCGAAGAATTGCATGGGCTCACCTTGATCGTAAATTGGCAGTGCTGGACTGGCAGCAAAGTGACTGTTGGAAGTTGACAAATAAAACATACCCATCATCATTCTATTTAGAACAGGTAAGACAGCTGCATTTCCAAATTCTTGCCTGTTATTTATGTACCTCCTTGTATGTTCTCTGTAGTTCTCTGTGGTTTAATCTTCTAATTCTAAAAGGAATGGAAATAGGAAGGCTTTGTCTGATTGGGCACTTACTCCTTACCCACTGTATTATGTTTTTGTCAACTTTTGATTTTTTTTTTTGTTAGTTGAAAAAAATGCCTTTATATCAAAAGCAAGATGTTGAGAAAACCCATGTTATACCATGCACCAGTGGTTCACACCTGTAATCCTAGCTACTTAGGAGGATGAGATCTGAGGATTGAAGTTCAGAGTCAGCCTAGGCAGACTCCAGTTAACCACCAAAAAACCATAAGTAGAGCTCTAGCTCAAGTGGTAGAGTGCCAGCCTGGAATGAAAAAGCTTAGCGGGAACATGAGGCCCTGAGTTCAGGGCCCGGCTGTTGTCCTAATCTTTTTTTTTTTTTTGTCAGCTGTGGGGCCTGAACTCTGGGCCTGGGCACTGTCCCTCAGCTCTTCAGCTCAAGGCTAACACTCTACCACTTGAGCCACAGCACACTTCTGGCTTTCTCTGCTTATATGGTGCTGAGGAATCCAACCCAGGGCCTCACGCATGCAAGGCAAGCACTCTTACCACTGAGCCACCTTCCCAGCCCATTTTCCTAATCTTTTGAACTTAAGGCTAATACTCTACCACTTGAGCCACAGCTCCACTTCAGCTTTTTTGTAGTTAATTGAAGTCTTATAGATGTTCTTGCCTGGGCTAGTTTTGAACCTCAATCCTCAGATCTCAGCCTCCTGAGTAGCTAGGATTACAAGCATGAGCCACCAGTGGCCAACTGTAGTTGATCTAATTTTACCAAAGATAAATTTTAACTTGTCTGATCTTAAAGCCAAAATAGATTTTTAGAAATTAGACACCTGTTTTACAGATGAAGAAACCATTAGTTGGGAGGACTGAACAGCTCGGCTTGCTTTTGAGAAAAGCAGGACCAGAACTGGTCTTCCCCTAAAGAGCTTTCAATTATTTCAAAATTGTCAGTAGTAGAATATGTAGATACCTCATTATAGTATTTTTAAATAGAAATTGGACAGAAAGGGGGACCCAAGCATAAAACTTAATGCATTACTTCTGCTTACTTTTCTTTTTTCTTTCTTTTTATAAAGATATCTTCAGTCATTTCAAAGATGCCTAAAGCAGATTTCTACGTTCTAGAAAAAATAGGCCTTTCCATGCAGAACTCCTCTCTGTTTCCTGCACTGTTACATTTTCATGTCACGGAAGCTATGCTGTATGCCCTATTAAACAGAACTTTTGCCCAGGATGGACAGCACTGTGTGCTGAGCATGCACCGCATTGAGGTGGGCAAGTACTTCCAACTGATGATTGGCTCCACGCGGACCAGTGGGAAGGAGCTGGTGAAGCAGTTCCTGTCCAACTCTGTGCTGAGCGAGGCGCCACGCGTGTTCTTCCCACCGGACAAAATAGTGGGCTACAGACACATGTTCTCATCCTCGGGCACACACAGGCAGGAGGAATTGTACGATTCCTTACTACAAGCTGTGGCCTTCTTCGAGCTAGCAGTTTTTGACACTGAGCCTTAGACCTCTGAGGTTGATGCAGATGCTGTTATTAGCTTAATTTATCCTAAAGTCATGAAACCAGCTGTACTAAGGAACTATATTAGTGGAGAAGAAAATACATTTTGTATGTGTGTGTGGTTGGTGGGCTTGAACTCAGGACTTCTTGCTAGGCAAGTGCTATATAACTGAACCATGCCTCCAGCTCTTTTAAGTGCTTTTGTGTTAGTATATGTGCTGGAACTGGGGGTTGAACTCAGAGTCTAGGTGCTGTCCCTGAGCTCTTTGCTCAAGGCTAGCGTCCTATCACTGAGCCACAATGCCACTTCTGGGTTTTTGGTGGATGGTTAGAGATAAGAAATTCACCTGGACTTTCCTGTCCAGAATGGCTTTGAACTGCAATCCTCAGATCTCAGCTTCGTGAATAGCTGGGATTACTGGTATGATCTGCTGGTGCTTGGCTCCCTTAGCTTTTTTGCACTCTACCACTTGAGCCACCACTTCCAACTTTTTGGTGGTTAACTGGAGATAGGAGTCTCATGGGCTTTTCTGCCAGAGCTGGCTTCAAACTGGGATCTCAAACTGGGATCTCAGCCTGAGCAGTAACTGGGATTATAGGTGTGAGCCACCGGTGCCTAGTTTTAGTGTATTTTTGATGTTTATAAAGTCAGAATCTTGGCTGTGAAATAGTATGCACACAATAAGCCAACCAAAGTAATAAATATTTTTATGAGAGTCTATGCCTTCTGGATTTAATTAAGAATTAGGGAACAAAATGCCCCCAAATGGCCAAAACAATAAAGTTATCTCCCTTTTGAAGCAAATGCCAACTGTTCATTGTGTTCTACACCTGTAATCCCAGCATTGAGGAGCCCAGGCAAATTGTGAGCTTGAGGCCAGTCTGGGATACATGGGAAGAACCTGTCTCAAAAAATTAAAAGCAGGGGCTGGGAAGGTGGCTCAGTGGTAGAGCGCTTACCTTGCATGACTGAGGCCCTGGGTTTGATTCCTCCGCACCACATAAGCAAAAAGAAAAAAGCCAGCAGTGGCGCTGTGGCTCAAGTGGTAGAGCGGTAGCCTTGAGCTGAAGAGCTGAGGGACAGCGCCCAGGCCCAGAGTTCAGGCCCCACAACCGGACCCAAAAAAAAAAAAAAAAAAAAAAAATTAAAAGCAGGGCTGGGAATGTGGCTTAGTAGTAGAGTACTTGCCTAGCATGTCTGAAGCCCTTTGTTCCATTCCTCAGTACCACATAAACTGAAAAGGCCTTGAGCTTAGTAAGCTCAGGGAATACCCAGGCCCTGAGTTCAAGCCCCAGGACTGGCACAAGGCACACACACATAAATCAACAACAACAATATCTAACAAACCTCCTGTACTAAGGATTTGTATTACCACATTGGTAAAATAGTGAATTTTCTGGGTGCTGTGTATGAGAATAAAGTCAAGACAACTGGTAATATAACTTTGTAGACTCTTATTTTCTAGTGAGAATGTGGTTTGACATACTGTCTGCAAGAGGCACTTCTTTTTTTTTGTCGGTCATGGGGCCTGAACTCTGGGCCTGGGCGCTGTCCCTCAGCTCTTCAGTTCAAGGCTAGTAAAGAGGCACATTTTTTCAGCAGAGATCTGGTAACTCCAAACATATCTTTTGTTCAGCCCTTTTTCTTTTGCACTTTCTTCTCTTTTTTTCTTTGCTCTCTCTCTCTTCCCTCCTCTACCCCAATTCATTTATGCCATTATTAGGGCTTGTACTTAGAACCTTAACACTCTCACTTGGCTTTTTCTCCCCCAGCTCATTTTCTTAATTTTAAATCATCTGACATACAATCATTTGATGAAATTAATTTTTTAGCCAGGAACTGTTGGCTCAGGCCTATAAGTCTAGTTACTAAGGAGGCTGAGACCTGGAGGATTAAGGCTGGCCAAGGCAGAAGAGGCTGTGAGACTCCATCTTCAATTAACCAGCAAAATACTAGACTGAAAGCATGACTCAAGTGATAGAGTACCCCTTAGCAAGAATGCTGAGCAAGAAAAAAAAATGAGAGGGCTGGGAAGGTGGCTCAGTGGTAGAGTGCTTGCCTTGCATGCATAAGACCCTGGGTTCTATTCCTCAACACCACGTAGGCAGAAAAAGCAGAAGCAGGGCTGTAACTCAAGTGGTAGAGCACTAGCCTTGAGCTGGCAACGCTGAGGGACAGCATCCAGGCCCAGAGTTCAGGCCCCATGACCAGCAAAAAAAAAGAAAAGAAAGAGGGGCTGGGAAGATGGCTCAGTGGTAGAGCACTTGCCTTGCATGCATGAGGCCCTGGGTTCGATTCCTTAGCACCACATAAGCAAAAAGAAAAAAGCCGGAAGTGGCGCTGTGGCTCAAGTGGTAGAGCGCTAGCCTTGAGCTGAAGAGCTGAGGGAGAGCACCCAGGCCCAGAGTTCAGGCCCCACAACCGGACCCCCCCTAAAAAAAGAAAGAAAAAAGTGTGACCCTAAGTTCAAGCCTTGGTATGGCACACACAAAGTACCACTTTTCCCCCATCCCTCTCAATTTCCCATTATATCTGCCTTAATTGAGAGACCCATTATATCTTGTATTCTGAACCCAAGTCTTGATATCAAAGTAGTATATCTTTTATGTTAAAAGTTAAATATACCTTCTGGAAAAAATTGAAATAGTCAGAAATATACATACATGTATGTATATATAATTTATATCTACATATTTATATACATATGCATATAAATACACACATGTATACACATATGTATATATAAAGGAAGAAATCTTGCCTTACTAGCTATTCCAAATCTCTGGCATTGGTGTTCATGCTGGACTTACTATTATGTACACTTAACTGCTATCCCAGGCAGATAAATCAGAAAGGTTCTTATTTCTAATTCACCAGCAAAAAGTTGGAAATGGAGGTGTGGTTCAAATGATAGAGCACAAGCCTTGATAAAAAGCTAAGCCAGAGTGCCAAACAGTTTAAGCACCAGTGTTGGCCCCCCCCAAAAGTCTGACAGAAACTTCCCCAAATTATAACAGAACCTAAAATATATAGGTATCAAATGTGTCACTATTAAGGAAAGAAGTATTTCACTATTTCTTGGGTTTTGGGTAAGTTGAATATAGTTCTTTGAAATTATTTTAGTATGGTTCCTCAATTGTTGAGAATTACCAGTTTCTAATAAAAAAAACTATGATCTACAGGAAGAACTCAATTGCAAAAAAAGCCAAACCAAACCAAACCAAACAGATTAGTTTTCCTGCCTCTCTCCCTGTCCTTCTCTCTGCCATGGAACTTGAACTTGGAACCTGGGTGCTAGGTGCTATTCCTGAGTTTTTATGCTAGCATTCTACCACTTGGGTCACAGATCCACTTCTGGCTTTTTGATTAAATTGGGGATGAGTTTTACAGAGCCAGGTGCTGGTGGCTCACTCCTGTAATCCTAGTTACTCAGGAAGTTGAATTCTGAGGATGGCGGTTCGAAGCCAGCCCAAGCAAGAAAGTCCTTGAGACATTCATCTCCAATTAACCACCAGAAAACTAGAAGTGGTACTGTGGCTCAAAGTGGTAGAGCACTAGCCTTGAGCAAAAGAGCTCAGGGACAGCATTGAGACTCTGAATTCAAACCCTATGAGAAAAAAAAAAAAAAGTCTTCCATATTTTTCTGCCCCGGTTGCCTTTGAACCATGGTCCTCAGATCTCAACCACTTGAGTAGTAGCTGGGATTACAGGCATGTAATAGCTGGTGCCCAGCTACTCTCTTTTATACAGGATGAGATCTGTTAGATGCAGCCTACATCTGGACCTATAAATTCTACATATTTATAGGATGACATCTTGAACTCCTATTTAAATACCACATAGAAGCCTTCCTTTATTTTTAACCTTTAATTAGATCAATATACTACTCAAAAAGGAAAAAGTTGTAACACATACTTCTTCATATTTGTTTGTAAATATGCACATCTATGACTTTAAAAATTACAGAAATAGGATCCTTTAGAGTTTAAAAATATAATCCATCAGATAATGTATCTGAATAATAGCTGTTATAAGATGTAAACTTTTAAAATATGGAGTGATGTTAAACATACCTGATAATTTGACTGCAAAAAACAAATATACATAAAAGCCTTATTACTCAAGTAAAAAAATAGGCCTATTCCAAAAAACCCTAATTGTATATTGTAGTTCATGGCTGTAATCCCAGCTACTTGGTAGGACTCCCTCTAAGAGTCCAGGGTGGCCAGGCTGATCAACAGTTTCAAAAACAAAAACACCTAGCATAGTGCTCGCATAGTTTTAGCATAGTGCTAAGATGCTGTCCTAAAATATGCTAGCTAGACTCTAGGTTTGATTACCAATACTACAAAAACAAAAATATAAATGAAAATGGCCATTATATAAAACCTTATAGTAAAATCTTCCATTGTTATCATTTTAAGGAACTGTAGCTTATCCAAAAAAGATCCAAAGTATCATCAATAGCTTTATCAGATTTTGTAGGTTTTTTTTTTCTTTTGCTATGCTGAGAATTGAAGCCAGAACTAGGCAAGTTCCCTACCACTGAGCTGTATGCTCAGAATGATGTAGCAAGATCTTTATGAAGTAAAACATCGGTGACATAAAAGTACAAGGAAAATTTACAAGGCAAATAACTTCACGAAATATACAAGGTATTCCCTATACAGAGGTTTTAAAAGGAAAACTAATTTGGAATGTTGATTTTACTTTATCCACATTCTATGATTCACTGATTAAAATATATTTTAAGGGTTATACTAGCCATAAACTTATTAGGAAGCTATTGTTTCAAAATGAATCAATTTTCTTCCTTAAATATTTCATTTGAAGTTTTATGTATATATATATATATATTTTTTTTTTTTTTTGTCGGTCGTGGGGCTTGAACTCTGGGCCTGGGTGCTGTCCCTCAGCTCTTCAGCTCAAGGCGAGCGCTCTACCACTTGAGCTACAGCGCCACTTCTGGTTTTCTGGTGGTTTATTGGAGATAGGAGTCTCACGGTCTCTCCTGCCTGGGCTGGCTTTGAACCGCAATCCTCAGATCTCAGCCTCCTGAGTAGCTAGGATTACAGGCATGAGCCACCAGCGCCCGGCTGAAGTTTTATATTTTGTATTGTATAAACTTTAGAAAAATTACCATGTAGGTGCACTGAAAGAGCACTGATACCTGGAGCTGAGTGGATTATGGGTAACAGGAAAGGGAAAAATTACAGACTAGTGAAGCAATGGAACATTCTTAGAAATATCCTAGTAAGTCATTTTCTATGAACAGTTCACTCACATACAAAACATATTACCAACAAAGCAAAATTAGATAATACAAAAATTTCATTAAAAAACTTACAAAGTCATATATATTCAATTTTAAAAATTTCATTTAAATATTTTTACAGTAATAAAAATACAAAGTCTGTTTCAAATGTACATTAAGAAAAACTCTTCCATGAAGATCAATATAGTACAAAAATGCACCTTAAGTACCACGCACACTGTATAAGACATTGTCAATGAGTCATTTTGCTTTGCTTTGTGTTTTTGTGCATCATTCTGGGAGGTTCTACAATATGACTGAAGTGGATGGAGAAAACTATTCCATCTCCTTGATCCAAAAAACTATAGGACATACCAGATATCAAACTGACAAGAACAGATAAGACACTTTTATCCTGCTCGAAAGGCCCAGAAGCGATGTTCATGGGTATATTAAGGGAAGTCAGCTGCCAAAGTATTGACAGTCTCTTTAGGAATGTCAAGATGGATTCCTTCGAAATAGTGCAGGAACCTATCAAAATTACAAAGAAAAAAATTTTAAAGTTAATATTTTCATCAGAAGCAATACTTTTCTTGAAATAGCTATCTAACATGTTATTATTTATGGTGTTTACCTTCTTTTGTTTTTTCCATGTTCTTTTAACTTCTCAGTCCTACAAATGTTTCGAAGAGTTGGCAAGTATTCGATTATACTAGCTTGTTTATTACCCAGGTTCAGAAGAGATCGACTAGAAAATACACTTTTAATGACTGCTATCCTCTTCCAAGCACTGCTGTAAATTAAAAGTAATACATTACTTTTGTCAATACCCAATAAAAATGTAACAGTCCCAAATCAGTTTATTTGTCTCTAGACTATATGACAGCTCTAGATTAATTTCCTGGACAAGGTTTCCCTTTGTAGCTCAAGCTGATCTCAAACTCACCAACCTGCTTCAAACTCCCCAGTCGTGTGACTATAGACATGATTCACCACACCTGTCTCCATATTGAAATATAATAGCTAACTGCAGTCACTCTGTCCTGTCATACAAGGGTTTCACAAATCTAGCCTAGACTCATCTTCCCATCAATCAAACTGATTCCCTTAACAATCATTAGATCTGCTATGATCAATACCTACCACTTATCTGGTCAAATCACTACTAAATAACTATGCTGCTGATCACATATATGGTGTATATGTGCACACTGGAGGGAAACCAGGAGGACGACATAGAACTAGAAGGAATCAGGGAAAACTATATACAACAGCGGGACCCATCAGCTGCACTGAACATTGATCAAAATGAACTCAATGGCAGTGATGGGAGGGAGGGAACGAATGGGAAAGAGGGAACAGCTGACGCTATGCAAAAAAAAAAAGAAATGTACATATCACCCAATATGGAAGAGATAACTGTATTGCAGAGCTCATAGAACTCATAAATGTTATAGACCACGATAAACAATTTGCCCCATGAAAGTTAGAATGTGTTTGTTTCACAATACTGTGAAATTTGGGAAATTATGTAGGGAAGAAAATGATTTCCCTTTTGCCATTTATTATTGAAAAACAAAAATAGGACTTACTCTGAATTAGCTGCTGACTGGCTAAAGCATACATTGTTGCGCTTTTGTGAAACATAAAAGGTAAGATCTTTGGTTGGATCTTTTCCTAATTTCTTGCATGCATTCAAGGATTCCAAGGCTTTTGAAATAGTAGAAGAACATTTAGTGAAGCTGAGAGCTTCTGCAGCTGCTTTTAATTCTACAGAGCTTTGGGAAGTCCATCCATCACTATTCTCGAGACTAAACTCATCACAAAGTCCACTTTTAACCTTTCCACTTGTCCAATGAAAGTCATTTTTACCAAATTCCTTCAGTTCATTTACATCAGTTAAAACAGCATCTAAGAAGGACAGGTTATCCATGAACTCAGCGAGAGAATTTAAACAATGAGAAACAAGGGCCGAAGAGTTTTTCTCTGTGGGGGTTTCAGGAGGATGAGGAATAGTCTCAATGTCAGACTCCAAGCACTTGTTTAGTTTCTTTGTCTCAGGATTGCTTTCTTTGTCTGTGTCTTTGCTTTCTTCTAAATTTGAGTAAGACTCAGGGGATAGGCTAATAGCTTCATCAGGAAAGTCCAAACCAGTGTCAAATAAGTCGCTATCATCTAGTATCACCATCGTTTTCTGTTTCTTTTTCTGTGACTTCTTCAATGGCTGCTGTTTTTCAGATTGTTTCCTAGCAGGACACCTCACAACAGATGTTGCACTGGCATCCACTGTTACTGATGAGCCACAGACAGCTTTTCTATCTGGAATGATGTCAACTGGTAATGGCAGAATGAACTCAAGATTACTATATAAAAAATCTACATTCCGCGTATGGAATTCTGAAAGAATCTGCATGAGTTTCTGCCATTCTTCCTTTGTAGTGATTTTGTGCTGAATAGTGAATATAAGTAAACAAATGTTAGTACATACTTTGAACATTTTTCTGCCCATACAAATATAAAGTTGTCCCAATTATATCTGAAAATTTCTGTTTCACTAGTATTTTTTTTTTTTTTTAAATTTTTGGGTCCAGTCGTGGGGCCTGAACTCTGGGCCTGGGCGCTGTCCCTCAGCTCTTCAGCTCAAGCCTAGCGCTCTACCACTTGAGCCACAGCGCCACTTCTGGCTTTTTTCTTTTCTTTTCTTTTTCTCGGTCGTGGGGCTTGAACTCTGGGCCTGGGCACTGTCCCTCAGCTCTTCAGCTCAAGGCGAGCGCTCTACCACTTGAGCTACAGCGCCACTTCCGGTTTTCTGGTGGTTTATTGGAGATAGGAGTCTCACGGTCTTTCCTGCCCGGGCTGGCTTTGAACCACGATCCTCAGATCTCAGCCTCCTGAGTAGCTAGGATTACACGCTAGGATCACACGCCACCAGCGCCCGGCTACTTCTGGCTTTTTTCTTATGTGGTGCTGAGGAATCGAACCCAGGGCCTCAGGCATGTAAGGCAAGCGCTCTACCACTGAGCCACCTTCCCAGCCCCTGTATTTTTTCTCTTACCAATTCTGGGGCTTGAACTCAGGGCCTGAGTGCTGTCCCTGAGCCTCTTTGTGCTCAAGGCTAGAGCACTTGAGCAATAGTGCCACCTCTAGCTTTATTTTGGTCGGTCATGGGACTTGAACTCTGGGCCTGCTCACTGTCCCTCAGCTCTTCAGCTCAAGGTTAGCGCTTGAGCCACAGTGCCACTTCCAGTTTTCTGGTGGTTATTTGGAAGAGTCTCATGGGCGTTCTTGCCTGGGCTGGCTTTGAACTGTTATACTCAGATCTCAGCGTCCTGAGTAGCTAGGATTACAGGCATGAGCCACCAGTGCCTGACTTCTGGCTTTTTGAGTAGTTTATTGGAGATAAGAGTCTCAGAGGAACTTTTCTGCCCACAATCAAACCACAATCCTAAGATCTCAGCCTCCTGAGTAACTAGGATTACAGGCATGAGTCACTGGTATCTGGCTCACCCTTAGGTTTTATTCATCTATACTGACTATGTGCCAGCTCAGTGGTAGGGTGCTTGCCCTCATGTGCAAGGCCTTGGCATCAATCCCCAGCACTCCAAGCCTAAGTAGTGACTCATTTGAACTAAATGCTCTTAATATTTAGTATGTACCAAAATTAAAACAGAAATCACTCAATTATCTTTGTTATCTGAAAAATTCATAAGTATATTTTAATTCCAGTAACGTGCATTTAATGAAGTATCTGTGCATCATTAGTCAAACAGTAGAATGTGTTGAATTCAGAATCTAACATATAAAAACACTAAGGAAAATTAAGTTAAATGTAAGATTCAAAATACATGGAATATTGGGAAGATGAAAAGAAATCTAACTTCAGTATCCCAAATAAACTTTGAAAATACCTTTAAAAATGAAAATAAGTCTTCAGATGGGGAAAAGATGTTCTTGAGTCCAAACAAGGTCTCAGCACAACCAGTATCACATTTTGGAAGTTCTGTATGACCCTTTTTAATACTTTTATTCTTAGAATCAGGTTCCTCTTTGGAGCAAATTAGTACATTTCTGTTACTTCCTTCTACAAAATAAAAGAAAAGCAAATATACTTATTTTAAATGAATTAAAAAATAACTATACAAAGTATGAAACATCTTTTTTGGATCTATAACCCCATTTTATTCTTCTCCAAGTATGTATTTATTTCATTAAGAGTACAGGATAAGCCAGGTGCCAGTGGCTCACACCTGTAATCCTAGCTACTCAAGAAGCTAAGATCTGAGATTTGTAGTTCAAAGCTAGGCTAGGCAGGAAAAGTCTGTGAGACTCTTATCTCCAGCAAAAATGGTCAGAAGTGGAGCTGTGGCTCAAGTGGTAGAGTGCTGGCCTTATGGAGGGAAAAAAACAATATAGGATGGCTTCTCTCATAATCCTAGCTACTTTTGAAGCTGAGATCAATGCTAGCCTGGGCAGGAAAGTTTGTAAGACTCTTACCTCTAATTAATTACCAAAAAGGGGGGGCAGGGAAGCCAAAGGTGGAGATATAGCTGTGTACAAAAGTCAAGCAAGAAGTTCTCAATAACAAAGCATACTGCAGAAATTACTCAAATACAGGGAAATTGAGGAATACCTGGGTAATTGAAGAAATTAAAGAGAAATTTAAAAGTTCCTACAATTAAATGAAAATGAAGACACATCACAAAGAAACTTGTGGGACACAGCAAAAGCAGTCCTGAGGGGCAAATTTATCACCCTCAGTGCCCACATCAAGAAAATAGAGACAGACCAAGTAAATAATCTCATGTTGCAATTAAAACAGCTGGAAGAACATGAAAAAATGGAACCCAAAGTTACTAGATGGAGCCAGGTAATCAAATTAAAGAGCGGAAATTAATGAGACAGAGAATAGGAAAATTATAGATAAAATTAATAAAACAAAAAGCTGATTCTTTGAAAAAATAAATAATAAATTGATCGATCCCTGGCAAGATCAATTAAGGAAAGAAGAGAGGAAACCCAAATGAACAAGATCAGGGATGCCACGGGAAGAATCACAAGAAGTACCCAAGATATCCAAACAATTATAAAGACTATTTTCAAAAGTTATACTCTCTAAAGAAAGAAAACCTGGCATAAATGGATGCATTTTTAGAGAAATACAAGTTGCCCAAACTGAGCAAAGAAGAAGTAAATCAATTAAATAAGTCAATATCTTAAAACGAGATACAGGAAACAATCAGAAGTCTTCCAACAAGGAAAAGCCCAGGACCAGATGGATTCACAACAGAATTCTATAAGACCTTTAAAGAAGAACTAATACCCATACTCCTCAAGCTCTTCAGGAGAAGCAGAGAAGGAGGGAGCTATCCCAAACTCATTCTATGATGCCAATATCACTCATTCCCAAACCAGGCAAAGACCCTACCAAAAAAGAGAATTACAGACCAATCTCCTTGATAAACACAGATGCAAAGATCCTTAACAAAATTCTAGTTAACAGAATCCAGAAACACATACAAAAAAAAAAGTCATACGAGGGGCTGGGAAGGTGACTCAGTGGTAGAGTGCTTGCCTTGCATGCATGAGCCCTGGGTTCCATTCCTCAGCACCACATAAGCAAAAAAGAAAAAAGCTGGAAGTGGCGCTGTGGCTCAAGTGGTAGAGCGCTAGCCTTGAGCTGAAGAGCTGAGGGACAGCGCCCAGGCCCAGAGTTCAAGCCCCATAACCAGACCCCCCCCCCCACCAAAAAAAAATCATACGACCAGGTAGGCTTCATCCCAGAGATGCAGGGATGATTTAACATACGTAAATAAATAAATGTAATCCAACACATCAACAGAGCCAAGGTCAAGAATCACATCATTATCTCCACAGATGCAGAAAAGGCTTTTGAAATACAACATTCATTTATGTTAAAAGCTCTGGAGAAAATAGGAATAGAAGGAGCATTCCTTAAAACAATAAAAGCTTAAAGATTGACCTCCCTTACGACCCAGTCATACCACTTCTAGGCATCTACCCTGAACAACAGGAACCAATATACAAGGACACGTGCACCTCCATGTTTATGGCAGCACTGTTCACAATAGCTAGGATATGGAAACAACCTAGATGCCCCAGATGAATGGAACCAAAAATTGTGGTATCTATACACAATGGAATATTATGCAGCCATTAGAAATGACAAAATAATGGCATTTGCAGGGAAATGGATGGAGCTAGAAGAAATCATGTTGAGCGAGGTAAGCCAAGAACGAAGAGACAAACAGTACATGGTCTCCCTGATAAGTGGATGATAAATCCAAAATGTTAGGTGATATGACAAAACTAACAGGACTTAAGAAACAAAGAACTCCCACTCATCTGGTTGAACCACTACCAAATATCCCCATGCTGCTGATCACATATATGGTATATAACATATGAGCACCGTTATATATTACAGACTGTGATAGACAATTTGCTCCAGGAAAGTTAGAATGAACTTGTGACTTTAAATGAGCATCATTATTCTACAATACTGTGAATTTCCGGAAATTAAGTAATCACTTAATCACAATCAAAAAAAAAAAAAAAAAGAACCTTGGGGAAGGGAGGGAGGGAGGGGATGGTAGGGGGAAAACAATGGAGGGGGTAACAATGTTCAAGAGGAAGTGTACTCATTACCCCACTCATGTAACTGTAACCCTCTGTATAGTATCTTTACAATAAAAAAATTAAAAAAAAAAAAAAAAGCTATATAGGATAGATGAATAGCCAATATTATACTTAATGGGAAAAAACATCAACCAATTCTCCGAAAATCATGAACAAGGCAAGGATGCCCACTATCTCCGCTACTCTTCAATATAGTCCTGGAACCCTTGCCAGGACAATAAGGCAAGAAAAAGACATTAAAGGGATCCGCATAGTGAAAGAAGAAGTTAAACTATCCATCCCTTTTTGCAGATGACATGATACTATACCTTCACGATCCCAAAAACTCCATCCCCAAACTCTTAGAAATCATAAATCATGGGGCTGAGAAGGTGGCTCAGTGGTAGAGCGCTTGCCTTGCATGCATGAGGCCCTGGGTTTGATTCTTCAACACCACATAAGCAAAAAGAGAAAAGCTGGAAGTGGTACTGTGGCTCAAGTGGTAGAGCGCTAGCCTTGAGCTGAAGAGCTGAGGGACAGCGCCCAGGCCCAGAGTTCAGGCTCCACGACCGGACCCCCCCGCCAAAAAAAAAAGAAATTATAAATTGCTTTGGCAAAGTAGCAGGATACAAAATCAACCCACAAAAATCAGTCACCTTCCTGTACACTGACAATGTACAAGCAGAAAGGGAAATAAAGGAATAACTGCCCCTCCAAAATAAAATATTTAGGGATTAACCTAATCAAAGATGTAAAAGAACTATTCAATGAAAACTATAGAAACTTAAAGAAAGAAATTACAGAAGACACTAGGGGGCTGGGAAGGTGGCTCAGTGGTAGAGCGCTTGCCTTGCATGCATGAGGCCCTGGGTTCGATTCCTCAGCACCACATAAGCAGAAAAAGCTGGAAGTGGTGCTGTGGCTCAAGTGGTAGAGCACTAGCCTTTAGCTGAAGAGCTGAGGGACAGTGCCCAGGCCCAGAGTTCAGGCACCATAACTAGCAAAAAAAAAAAAAAAAAGAAGACACTAGGAAATGGAAAGATCTTCCATGCTCTTGGATAGGCAGACTTAATATAGTGAAAATGGCAATACTGCCAAAATTAATATACAAATTCAATGCAATTACTATTAAAATTGCAATGACGTACATTTCTGAAATACAGAAAACAGTTCAAAAATTCATATGGAACAACAAAAGACCTAGAATAGCCAAAACAATTCCAGGAAAAAAAGACAACATGGGAGGGATCTCCATGCCGGACTTCAAACTCTTCTATAGAGCCATAATAACAAAGACAGCATGGTACTTGCACAAAAACAGACCTGAAGACCAATGGAATAGAAGATCCAAAAATAAAACTACCACCTATAGTCAGCTGATATTTGACAAAGGAGCCAAAGACACACAGTGGAAGACACACAGCCTCTTCAACCACTGGTGCTGGGAAAACTGGGCAGCCACATGCAGAAAACTAAAAGTAGACCCCAGCCTATCACCATGCACCAACATCAACTCAAAATGGATTAAAGACCTTAACATCAAACCTGAATCTCTGAAACTACTGCAGGACAGAGTAAGGAGAGACATTTGAACTTACAGGCATAGGCAGGAATTTCCTGAACAGAGTCTCAGGGTCACAACAAATTGAAGAAAAACTCGACAAATGGGACTACCTTAAAATAAAGTTTCTGCACAGCTAAAAGCTATAGCAACCAAGCTAGAAAGACAACCAACTAACTGGGAAAAAATATTTACCAGCAATATATCAGACAAGGGGTTAATATCCTGTATATACAGGGAACTCAAGAAACGAATTCCTCCCAAACCTAACAAACCAATTACTAAATGGGCAAGGGAACTAAAGAAAGACTTTTCAGAAGAAGAGATAAAAATGGCAAAGAAACACATGAGGAAATGTGCACCATCCCTGGTTCTGAAGGAAATGCAAATAAAGACAACTCTGAGATACCACCTTACCTCAGTCAGAATGGTCCACATCCTCAAGTCAGCCAACGACAAATGCTGGAGGGGATGTGGAGAAAGAGGAACCCTATTACACTGCTGGTGGGAATGTATACTTAAACCACTTTGGAAAGCAGTCTGGAGGGTCCTCAGAAAGCTTAATATTGACCTCCCTTATGACCCAGTCATACCACTTCTAGGCATCTATCCTGAACAACAGGAACCAGTATACAAGGACACATGCACCTCCATGTTTATTGCAGCACTGTTCACAATAGCCAGGATATGGCAACAACCCAGATGCCCTATCACAGATGAATGGATCCAAAAATTGTGGTATCTATACACAATGGAATATTATGTAGCCATTAGAAACCACAAAATAATGGCATTTGCAGGGAAATGGATGGAGCTAGAAGAAATCATGTTGAGCGAGGTAAGCCAAGTGTAAAGAGGCAAACGGCACATGGTCTCCCTGATAAGTGGATGTTAAATCCAAAATGTTAGGTGATACGACAAAATTAACAAGACTTAAGAAACAAAGGACTTTCACTCATCTGGTCGAACCACTACTAAATATCCCCATGCTGCTGATCACATGTATGGTGTATATGTGCACACTGCAGGGAAACCAGGAGGAATCAGGGAAAAACATATAACAGTGGGACCCATCAGTTGCACTGGACATTGATCAAAATGAACTAAGCAACACAATGGCAGTGATGGGAGGGAGGGAACAAGTGGGAAAAGAGGGAACAGCTGATACTATGCAAAAAAGAAATGCACGTATCACCCAATGTGGAAGAAATAACTGTATTACAGAGCTCACAGAACTCATAAATGTTATAGACCATGATAGACAATTTGCTCCATGAAAGTTAGAATGTGTTTGTGATTTTAACTAAGCATCACTATCCCACAATACTGTGCAATTTGGGAAATTATGTAACCATTTAATCGCAGTAAAAAATTTGGAAAAAAGGGGCTGGGAAGGTGGGTCAGTGGTAGAGTGCTTGCCTTGCATGCCTCAGGCCCTGGGTTCGATTCCTCAGCACCACATAAGCAAAAAGAAAAAAGCCAGAAGTGGCGCTGTGGCTCAAGTGGTAGAGCACTAGCCTTGAGCTGAAGAGCTGAGGGACAGCGCCCAGGCCCAGAGTTCAGGCCCCACGACTGGACCAAAAAAAAAAAAAAAAAAAATTTGGAAAAAAAAAAAAGTCAAGCAAGAGCATGAGGCCTAAGTTCAAGCCCCAACAACAGAACCAGAAAAAAAAAAGTACAGGATAACTTATTTAAAACAACACCCATGGGACTAAGAATGTGGCTTAGTGATAGAGTGCTTGCCTAGCAGGCATGAAGCCCTGGGTTCAATTCTTCAGTACCATATAAACAGAAAAAGCAGAAATGGCATTGTGGCTGAAGTGGTAGAGTGCACGACTAGAGCTAAAGCTCAGGGACAGTGCCCAGGCCCTGAGTTCAAGCCCCACAACTGGCAAAAAATAAAATAAAAATAAAATAACACCTAAACCAAATGAAAAGATAATATTTCAAACAATTGAACAGACAGAAACTGCAGCATGGTGATCCACAACTGTAATCATAGCTATTTAGAAGGTGGAAAAGATGAGGATTGTGATTTGAGGCCAGTCCAGGGAAAAAGTCATCAGGACTCCATCTCAATCAGTAAGACATGTAGTGGTGACTCAAGCCTGTGATCCCGGCTGCTCAAGAGACTGTATGAAGAATTGCCATCCAAAGGCAAAAGCATGGGACTTGGAAGTAGAGGCATGTCTCAAGTAGTAGAGTGCCAGCCTTGAAATTAAAAGCCCAATGAGAGAGCAAGACCCTGAATTCTGTGCTCCAATAGAAGCACAGAAGAAAACCAAAACAAAATAACCAAACACTGGAGGCTCATGCCTATAAGCTTAGCAACTCAGGAGGCTAAGATCTAAGAATCACACTTAAAAGCCAGCTTTGCTTAGACAAACAAACCCAAGAGACTTTTTCTTTTTTGCTGAGGCTTGAACTCTGGGGCTGAGCTCTGTCCCTTAGCTTCTTCTGCTCAAGGCTAGGGCACTACCACTTAAACCACAGCACCACTTCTGGCTTTTTCTGAGTAGTTTATTCTGAAGACAAGAGTCTCATGGACTTTCCTGCCCAGGCTGGCTTCAAACTGCGATTCTCAGATCTGAGCTTCCTGTGTAGCTAGGATTATAGGTGTGAGCCACTGGTACCTGGCTTCAAGAGACTCCTATCTCCAATAAACCATCAAAGAAAGTCAGAAGTGGAGCAGTGCCTCAAGTGATAGAGCATCAATCTGGTAAAGTTCGGACAGTGTATAGGTCCTAAGTTCAAGCCCCAGTACCAATATGGATGTGCGCGCACACAAGCACACACACACACACACACGCGCACACACACACACACACACACGCACACACACACACACGCACACGCACACGCACACACACACACACACACACACACACACACACACACACACACACACACACACACACACACACACACACACCCTGAAAAATAAGGCTAGGGGTATGGCTCAAATGATAGAGTGTCTGCCTAATAAGTATAAAGCCGAGTTTGATCAAAGACCAGTATTACAGGGGGAAGGAGGGAGTTGTGAACAAATACATCATAGAAGAAAAAAAATCTAAGTTCATAAAAAGATGTACATATATATACTGACATCTCTATCTATATCTATCTATATATACTGAAGATTAGCCTAACTGGGTATTCATTTAAATATCTGTAATAACATACATTTACATCTATAAAGCATAGTTACTAGGGAAGCTGAGATTCAACAGGAAAAAAAGGTTCAAGAAACATGATTAGATTGAAGAAACAGAACACTGTAGTACATGCTTGTTATCCCTACTATTTCAGGAAGTATAAAATATGAGGACCGATGTCAAGGCACAGATCTGGACAAAAGACAAGACTCTATTTTAAACAACAAAACAAACAAGCAAACACATGGGGCTGGGAAGGTGGCTCAGTGGTAGAGTGCTTGCCTTGCATGCATGAGGCCCTGGGTTCAATTCCTCAGCACCACATAAACAGAAAAAGCTGGAAGTGGTGTTGTGGCTCAAGTGGTAGAGTGCTCGCCTTGTGCTGAAGAGTTGAGGGACAGTGCCCAGACTCAGAGTTCAGGCAATGGGGGGGGGAGGGGGGAGACAACAACAAAACACAATTGGACAAAATATGGCTGGATGCATAGTTCACCAGGCGATCACTTGCCAGATATAAAGACCTAAATTCAAACCCTAGTACTACAAACACAAAAACACACACACTGAGTCTCATAATAGGAATCTCTTATAATAGATCAACTTACGACAACCAGGTAATGGCCTTTCTTTTAAAAATCCACCTCCACTTCTAATCCAAAATTGTAAATAAAGGATACTTTTCCTGATATCACAAGCATTAGCAGTCAACAAGGTTACAAAATCTTTTGCATCAGTTCTGAAATTCTCAGTTAAGCAGATCATCTGTAGGTAGCTGGCAACATTTAGCTTAAAAACAGAGAGAAAAAAACAAGAAATAGCATTAGTTTCAGAGTTAATTGAACAATATATAAAAGCAAAGTAAGTTTTTCTTATACAGTATCTTCAGATCTTGAGAATTAAATTTCCATTTAAAAAATGTATGAGCATATGGCACCAAATTAGAGGGATTTTCCATATATTTCTTTTCTTTTCTTTGTTTTTTTGTCGGTTGTGGAGCTTGAACTCCGGGCTTGGACACTGTCCCTGCATTCTTCAGCTAAAGGCGAGCACTCTTCCATTTGAGCCATAGTACCACTTCCCATTTTCTATAGGTTTATTGAAGGTAAGAGTCTCATGGGCTTTCCTGCCTGGGCTGGCTTTGAACCACGACCCTCAGATCTAGCCTCCTGAGTAGCTAGGATTACAGGCATGAGCCACCAATGCCGGCTATGTATTTCTTTTCTTTACTGTGTTTAGTCTAGAAAAGCAAAGAAACTTACATGAGAGATTCTCCAACCCTGAATATTACAGGCAGTTTTATCAATCTTGGAAAAAACCTCTTAGGATTAAGTATGGTATACCTCAATAGAATACTTCATAGCCATCAAATGTATGAATACTACAATACTGAAAAATACTTACGTAATTTTTAAAATAGAATAAGAAAATTGTATCAATGAGTATTTATATGTAAGTACACAGACATACACATATGTTTATATGTCAATGTAGTCATTGATTTTATTTTACTCCATAGTCTTTTTTCTAAAAAGAAATCATGGTAGATTTTTTTTTTTTTTGGTCGGTCCTGGGGCTTGAACTCTGGGCTGGGCGCTGTCCCTCAGTTCTTTAGCTCAAGGCTAGCGCTCTACCACTTGAGCTACAGCACCACTTCCGGTTTTCTGATGGTTTATTGGAGATAAGAGTTTCACGGACTTTCCTGCCCAAGCTGGCTTTGAACTGTGATCCTCAGATCTCAGCCTCCTGAGTAGCTAGGATTACAGGCGTGAGCCACCAGTGTCTGGCTAGATTGTTTTTTTATTTGCCAATCCTTGGGCTTGAACTCAGGACCTGAGTACTGCACCTGGGCCTCTTTGTGTTCAAAGCTACCACGTGAATCACAGCCCTGGCTTTTTCTGAGTGGTTTATTGTAAATAAGAATCAAATGGCCTTTTCTGCCTGGACTTGCTCTGAACTTGCAATCCTCAGATCTCAGCTAGGATTACAGGTGTGAGCCACTGGCACCTGGCCATGTTTTTAATTTAACTGTATTAGGTATCTAAAGGATGGGTCTGGCTCTCCAACATCCTCATGGAGTTCTTATTTGTGTGTGTGTATGTGTGTGTGTGTGAGAGAGAGAGGGGGAGAAAATGTATACTGGGACTTAAAATCAGTGCATCACTCCTGCTTTGCTTTTTCACTCAAGGCTGGTATTCTACCACTTGAGCCACACCTTTCACTTCTGGTGTTTTGTTGGTTAATTGGAAATGAAAGAGTCTCACAGACGCTTCTCCTTGGGCTAGCCTCAAACCTTAATTTTTAGGTCTCAGCCTTTTGGAGTTACTAAGATTACAGGTTTGAGCTACCACTTCTTAGTTAAAATGTTCCACTCTTGATGGACATACTGTTTGTTTTGTTGAGACAGAATCCTGACATGTAGATTAGTCTTACCTCTATATCTCCTGCCTTAGTCTCCTGAGTGTTGCTCAAAGTCCCTGAGAATATCCCTCAGGAAGTTTTGGAGGTGATGAAAATGTTCCGCATCTTCATGTGAGTGATAATGATTACAATGGGATTTTACATGTTTACTTTCACTGGGTAATAGACATAAGTGCAAATTTTAACTATATTGAACTCTCTTAGCCAGGCATGTAGACACATTCTGGCTGAAACAGAAGATCTTAAGTTTGAATCTAGCCTAGGTACTTAGAAAAACAGAAAACAAAAGTGCTGTGAGTGTGGATCAAGTAGTAGAGAGCTTTCTAAGTATGCAAGAGGCTCTGAAATAACTCTCTAGTGCCATTAAAAAAATTCATCTTAAGAAAGAAATACTACAAGGGAAAAAAAATCTCAAATGAGCTTTGAAATTAGAAAAAATTAAGTATTTGAAGAAAAGTAAAAAAATAATTACAGCCAAGAGCCAGTGGCTCATGCCTATCATCCTAGCTTTTCAGGAGGCCGAGATCTGAGGACTGCGTTGGAAGCCAGCACAGGCAGGGAAGTCCCTGAGATTCTTATCTCCAGTTAAGCACCAAAAAAATCCATAAGTGAATCTGTGGCTCAAGTGGAATGAAGATAGCCTTGTGCAAGAAAGCTACAGGGCAGTGACCGACCAGGCTCTGAGTTCAAGCCCAGAATTAGCATACACACAAAAATAAATAAATAAAAAATAAAAATAAAAGTCTTCTAAAACTCCGAAGTTTTATTCCTTAGCAAACATTTTAAATTATAGCTTAATAACAAAAGCTTTTATGTAATTATGATATGCCATTGATTATTATGAAAATGCAAAACTTACCAGGGACGGAGTATTGAAATTGATTTCTTCAAAACAACCATCAAACACTAAACTAAATGTTGGATCTACAAAAAAAAAAAAATATATCAAACAGTAAAAGCTGTAAATAACTTTTTCCAACACTAAAAGTAGATTCACAAAGAAAGATTCACAAAGCTGGGCACTGGTGGCCCACACCTATAATCCTACTCAGGACGCTGAGATCTGAAGATTGTGGTTCAAAGCTAGCCCAGCCAGGAAAGTCCCTGAGAATCTTTTTTTTTTTTTTTTGGCTCCGGTTGTGGGGCCTGAACTCTGGGCCTGGGCGCTGTCCCTCAGCTCTTCAGCTCAAGGCTAGCACTCTACCACTTGAGCCACAGCACCACTTCCGGCTTTTTTCTTTTTGCTTATGTGGTGCTGAGGAATCAAACCCAGGGCCTCATGCATGCAAGGCAAGCGCTCTACCACTGAGCCACCTTCCCAGCCCGTCCCTGAGAATCTTATGTCCAATTAACCACCAGAAAACAGGAATTGAAGCTGTGTGGAAGGGGAGCTCAAAATGGTAGAGTGCTAACCTTCGGGGAGGGAAGAGTCAGGGATAGCGCCCAGGCCTTGAATTCAAGCCACATGATTGACAAAACAAACAAACAAACAACGACGACAACAAAAACCCAGGGGCTGGGAATATGGCTCAGTGGTAGAGTGCTTGCCTAGCATGCATGAAGCCCTGGCTTCAATTTCTCAGTACCACATAAACAGAAAAGTGAGAAGTGGTGCTATGGCTCATGTGGTAGAATGCTAGCTTTGAGCAAAAGAAGCTCAGAGACAGTGCCCAGGCCCTGAGTTCAAAGCCACAGGACTGGCAAAAAAAACCCAAAAAAACAAAAACACTCTCACAGACTTTCCTGTTTGTGCTGGTTTTGAACTGTGATCCTCACATCTCAGCTTGAGTAGTATGAACCACTGGCATCTGCTTTTTTTTGTTTTTTTAAGATAAGGTCTTGCTGGTGCCTGTGGCTCACACCTGTAATTGTAACTACTCAGAAGGCTGAGATCTGGGGAACACAGTTCAAAACCAGCTTGGGAAGGAGTCTGTGAGACTCTTATCTCCAATTAACCACCAGAAAACTGGAAGTGGCACTGTGACTCAAGAGGTAGAGTGCTTGCTTACCTTGAGCTGAAGAGCTCAGGGACAGCACCAAGCCCAGAGTTCAAGTCCCATGACTGACCAAAAAAAAGACTAGGTCTCATAATACAGAATGAACTTGCCTTTAATCCTGTCTACTCAGGAGGCTGAGATCTGAGGATCACAGTTCAAAGCCAGCCTGAATAGGAAATTCCCTGAGAGTCTTTATTTCCAATAGACCACCAGAAAACCCGAAGTTGCGCTGTGGCTCAAGTGGTAAAGCACTCGCCTTGAGCTGAAGAGCTCAGGGGCAGTGCCCAGGCCCAGAGTTCAAATCTTTTCTTCCTGAGTACCAGGATTATTAGGAATGTGTTACTACATCCAGCTAAACTTACATGTTGGGGGGCAGTAATACAATTAAAACTCAGGACCTTGTGCTTGCTAGAGAACTTGCTCTAACTAGTACCTGCCTAGTACTAGTGCTCATGTTGGCTAAGAAGGTTCTCCACCCTTGAATATGAGCCATACTTCTTTCAACTGATTTTTTATTTTATTTTTTACCAGCCCTGGGGCTTGAACTCAGGGCCTGGGCGCTGTCCCTGAGCTCTTCAGCTCAATAGCACTCTACCACTTGAGCCACAGCGCCATTTCCAGTTTTCTGGTGTTTAATTTGAGGTAAGAGTCACAGACCTTCCTGCCCAGGCTGGCTTTGAACTGTGATACTCAGATCTCAGCCTCCTGAGTAGGTATGATTATAGGCCTGAGCCACTGGCACCCAGCAGCTCTCTTGAGTAGCTCGAATTACAGGCATAAGCCAACAGAGCCCAGCTCAACGACTTTTTGTTGTTGTTGTTGTTGCTTGTGGGGCTTGGACTCTGGGCCTAGGCACTGTCCCTGAGCTCTTCAGCTCAAGGCAAGTGCTTTATTACTTGAGCTACAGAGCAACTTCTGGTTTTCTGGTGGTTTATTGGAAATAAAGAGTCTCAGGGACTTTCCTGCTCAGGCTGGCTTTGAACTGCGATCCTCAGATCTCAGCCTCCTAAGTAGCTAGGATTACAGGCATGAGCCACAAGCACATGGCTACTCAACGACTTTTTGTTGTTATTGTCCTTGGGTGCTGTCCCTCAGCTCCTCAGCTCAAGGCTAGCGCTCTACCTCTTGAGCCAGAGTGCCACTTCTGGCTTTTTCTGCTTATGTGGTGCTGAGGAAGTGAACCTAGGGCTTCATGCATGCAAGGCAAGCACTCTTCCACTTAGCCACCTTCCCAGCCCTTCTCAACAACTTTTAAAGGAACATTTCTAACTGAAATTAGAAGTTTTCCTACAACATTTGAACCAAAGTTTTAATTGTACTGAAACCATTGTCACCTACCACTTGTAGTAAGGACTACAGGTCGTTTAGTGGTTGCCATGAATGTTTTGATTGCATTCAAAAATCCAGCATCTTCATCAAAAATGACATCAACCTACAAAACATTTATTAGAATATTAATTAATTGGGAAACATGACACTCATTGGAATCAGTTACATATATCATTAGATGTAGAATATATCAATAATACAAAAATTAATTTTGAAAAGTAAACTTAGCTCATACTGATAAGTTTGTCTTATATCATAAAATAATTTTTTAAATAATCAAAATATTAACAGGGTGCTGGTGGCTCCCACCTATAATTCTAGCTACTCGGGAGGCTGAGATCTGAGGATCATGGTTCAAAGCCAGCCCGAAGAGGAGAGACCTGAGACTCATCTCCAATAAACCACTAGAAAACCAGAAGTGGCACTGTGGCTCAAGTGGTAGAGTACTCACCTTGAGCTAAAGAGCTCAGAGACAGTGTCCAGGCCCAGAGTTCAAGCCCCATGACCGACCAAAAAAAAAAAGAAAAAAAATCAAAATATTCAACAATGACAATAAAAAACCCAGAGCTAGCCGGATGCTGATGGCTCATGCCTACAATCCTAGCTACTCAGGGGATAGATCTGAAGATTCCAGTTTAAAGCCAGCCCAAGCTAGTTCATTGAAGACATTTATCTCCATCAAAAAGCTGGAAGTAGAGCCTGAGGCTCAAGTAATGGTATGCTAGCCTTGAGCAAAAAGCTCAGGGATAAGGCACATTAATTCCATTAATTAATTCCATTAATCATCTTCCTGAAAATTATTTGAGGGCTGGGAATGTGGCTTAGTGGTAGAGTGCTTGCCTAGCATGTATGAAACACTGGTTTTGATTCCTCAGTACCATATAAACAGCAAAAGCTGGAAGTGGAACTGTTGCTCAAGTGGTAGAGTGTTAGCCTTGAGCAAAAAGAAGCTCAAGAGCCGGGCGCTGGTGGCTCACGCCTGTAATCCTAGCTACTCAGGAGGCTGAGATCTGAGGATCGCGGTTCAAAGCCAGCCCGGGCAAGAAAGACCGTGAGACTCCTATCTCCAATAAACCACCAGAAAACCAGAAGTGGCGCTGTAGCTCAAGTGGTAGAGCGCTCGCCTTGAGCTGAAGAGCTGAGGGACAACGCCCAGGCCCAGAGTTCAAGCCCCACGACCGACAAAAAAAAAAAAAAAAAAAAAAAGAAGCTCAAGGACAGTGCTCTGGCCCTGAGTTCAAGCCCTAGAACTGGCAGGGAAAAAAAATTATTTGACAGTTGATGAAATCATATGCTTTGATTACAAACAGAATATTTCTGAGCCGGGCGCTGGTGGCTCACGCCTATAATCCTAGCTACTCAGGAGGCTGAGATCTGAGGATCACAGTTCAAAGCCAGCCCGGGCAGGAGAGACCATGAGACTCCTATCTCTAATAAACCACCAGAAAACTGGAAGTGGCGCTGTAGCTCAAGTGGTAGAGCGCTCACCTTGAGCTGAAGAGCTGAGGGACAGCGCCTAGGCCCAGAGTTCAAGCACCACGACCGACAAAAAAAAAAAAAAAAAAAGAATATTTCTGGCTTTTGGGGCATATGTATATCAAATAACCACACACACCCAAACGTACTTTTCTAGAATTAAGGATTCAACCTAGGGCCTCTCATTTGCTAGGCAGGTGGTCTACCACTTGAGGCCCTTTGTTTTTGTTTTGAGATAGGCTATCTTATAGTTGAGATTACATTTGTAGCTACAGTGTGTAGCTGAAATTACAGCCATCATACATGGCTTATAATCACTATGTGAAAATACACAGTCAACATTACAATAAATTTTTACCAAGGTATAAGATGAACATATACCTCTGTAAGCCTACCTCCTCAAAAAGAATGAGAGATGTTGCATTTTTTCTGTTGGGTTCTTCAGCTCCAAATTCTTTGATATTTGAATTAGCTTCATTTGTATTTTTGGTCTGAGTAATTTGCTTTTGTTCCAAAGAAGAATGTTTTATTCCTGCACAAATAAAATGTTAACGTTTTAGGAAAATTCATTTTTATTAGAACACTAGACATTTCCACTGAATAAGCTCAAACTGAATTCTCCCTAAGAAAAATCAAATAGAACATTAAAACTCCTACATGCAGAACTTTCAGTTTAACTGAGGTTTAACAAACAGCAATAGGAGCCTATGAAATATGTTCATATTTTTATATGTAATGTCATTAACACTTAAAATATCAAATTTATTTTGCAAACTTAATATTTTACCTTTCTTACTTTCCATAGATGCTCCTCCTTCTTCAGTGCATTTGGGTTTGGAAGAAACTTTAAAATAATTGGCCAAAGTTTTAGGAAGAAGTGCTCGTTTTTGCCCACTATTTTTGGGTGATGATGGAGGATGTTTTCTTGGTGATGATAAAACTCTCTTAGGGGAGTTTAACTTTTCTGTTAAGAAAAAATTGTATTTAAGGGATAAACATTCAAAAAACTAAAGAGAGCAAGATTAAGGTAATCACACACACACAAAAGACCCAAATAAAACTTCTAGAAATGAAGACTACATAGTGTGACTGAAAGCAAATGAGAATTTGTAGAAGAAAAGATCTCTAGCTTGAATAAACAGTACTAACTATTCAAACAAATTTAGAGGAAAAGGAAGGCTGAAAAGCTGGGCAAAGCATCAAGAAACTGAGAGAACTTCAAGTTCAAATATCAGAAATTTGGAGTTGCCAAGGATATGGAAAGGGCAGGAAAGGTATTTTAAGAAACAGAAGTTGGTCCTACATATCATTTAAACCCAATTAAATATCTAATCCCTAGAGACTTGCCCTGTTTTCTCCTAGTTTCAGTTGCTCCTTCCTGGTCTCCTACAGTGCCCTTACATGCCCCATACAGCTTTGTCAAGTGGTAGTCTCCATGATCCTGACAGTGGACTGTGGTCTCAAGGTGACAGACTTTGTCTTATTTCCCTTGAGATTCCCCAGTGTCCAGCACAGTGCCAACAATATGAGAGGTACCTGACCAAACGTATTAAATAAGTAAGTATATGCATGAGCACAGGTCTCCTAACATTCCCCACTGTGGGGCAGACAGGCAGCTGGCCAGCGGGTACTGGTGGTTGCTTTAGAGCCAGGTCTGGTCCCCAGGCATTCTAACTCCCAGCTCAGGATAATAAGTAATCATTTGGCCTGTTCTGCCCAGACTTCATGTCTTTAGGTAATACAGTCATTAAACTAGAATCTTTTGGGCCACTTGGTGACAGATAATTATGCCAAGCACAAAAACCATGTAAAATTCTCTCCTTTAGGCCATGGAGCTGTGACATAGTGAGGTCACAGCCTGGCCTCAGTTATCTCCAAATCTCTTGGTGTTCAGATATGTATATGGTACAACCCAATGCAATAGTGTCTAGATCGACTATTAAACCATTTATAATGCCCAGGAACCAAATTGTAGTAGCCAGCAATTAGCTCTATTCATGTTTTTAATTTTTCTCCATTTGAAGTTTAATGGATGGTTATTATGATGTAGTCTATACATCATCCAAGACTGCAGGCTGCTTGCTAAAGCAGCTAAAGAAAACTAGACTCTGTGCTGGGAAACTGTGCATAACCTAACTGGACTCTGGATTCAGTTCTGAGTCTGCTGTTTTGTTTCACATCTTCTTTCTCCAGGCAGAGAGTCAGGAAGAAAATGGATTTGGAACATAACCATTCTTCATCCAATCATATGGCACACATTCCATGAAGGACTGCAGACACACAGAAAAAGATATGGTACATCCCTTTCTCAAGTTCTGAAAGAGAGATCAAAAGAAAGAGGAAGGAAAAAGAGAAAAAGAAAAAGGGAAAGAAAGAGAGAGAAAGAAAGAAAGAAAGAAAGAAAGAAAAAAGAAACATGTATATCTTCTATTTCTGTACATGGCTGCCGGGTTTGTGTTCATATTCCATAGAATCACTGGGTTAAAACCTCTATGACAAAGGTTATCAATGTCCTCAATGGCCATTTCCAGTGGACTCATCCATACCACAAGATTTATTATATTTTTACTCTGAACCAGACAATTTCTGGCTTATAGGGACATAATGGGGATCAAGATTTCCTTGGAGCTGATGTTTTTGTGGATTTTATTTCAGTCCTTGGGTCTCTGTATTGTTTGCTGATGTTGAACATTACTTTCTGGAAATACATTTGCATTCCATTCAAAAAAAAAAAGAAAGGGGCTGGAAAGTTGGCTCAGTGGTAGAGCGCTTGCCTTGCATGCCTGAGGCCCTGGGTTCGATTCCTCAGCACCACATAAGCAAAAAGAAAAAAGCCGGAAGTGGCGCTGTGGCTCAAGTGGTAGAGCACTGGCCTTGAGCTGAAGAGCTGAGGGACAGTGCTCAGGCCCAGAGTTCAGGCCCCACAACCGGACCAAAAAAAAAAAAAAAAAAGAAAGAAACAAAAGTTGGCTGAATGTCAGTGGCTCACTCCTGCAATCCTAGCTACACAACAGGCTGAGATGGAATCATGATTTGAAGCCAGCCAGGGCAAGAAGGTTCATGAGATTCTCATCTCCAATTAAACCAGAAAAAAGTTGGAAGTGGAGGTGTGGCTCAAGTGATAGAGTGACAGCTTTGAGTGAACAAACTAAGGACGAGTGTGAATCCCTGAGTGTAAGAACAAGCCCATGAGTGTAGGAAAGCCCATGAGACTCTTATCTGGCACACAAAAACAACAAAAAGAAACAAAGCCTGAAAATTTTCAATGCAATGAAAATGATAAACCCATACATTGAAGAATCACAACAAATAAGAAGTAGAAAATACCTACATGAAGAGATCTCATAATCAAAGTGTTTAAAGTCAGTGATAAAAAAAATTTTTAAAGCAAGCTGATGCCAGTGGTTATTGTCTACAATCCTAGCTACTCTGGAGGTTGAGACTTGGAGAATAGAGTTCAGCCCAGGAAAAAAAAAGTCTGCAAGATTCTATCTCCAATTAACCAGCAAAAGGCTGGGCTATAGACTACCAGCCCAGGGCAAGAAGGCAAGAATGAATAAATACAAAGTATCAAAATACATTAAATAAACCAGGCTGGTGGCTCATGCCTGAAATCCTAGCTACTCAGGAGGTTGAGATCTGAGGATCAGGGCTCAAAGCCAGCCTGGGCAGAAAGACCGTGAGACTCTTATCTCCAATAAACCATTAGAAAACCAGAAGTGGCACTGTGGTTCAAGCAGTAGAGTGCTTGCCTTGAGCTGAAGAGCTCAGGGACAGCACCCATACCCAGAATTCAAGCCCCACAACTGGCAAAAAAAAAATACATTAAATAAATACAAATCCATGAATTCATAATAACATTAAGAAAATATGAAACTACAAAAAAAGCTCATGGTCAACATTGGAGGCTGCTAGTACAGCTTTAATTTAAGAACTAAAAAAAGAAAAGTTGGGTGCTGGTGGTTCACTAGCCTATAATTCTAGTTATTTAGGAAGCTGACATCAGAGCATTGCAATTCAAAGCCAGCCTGGGCAGGAAAGTCCATGAGACTCTTATCTCCAAATAATCACCAAAAAGCCAGAAGTGGAGCTATGGCTCAAGTGCTACAGCACTGAAACTCAGGGAAAGAGCCCAGGCCCAGAGTTCAAGCCCCAGGATTGGCACAAAAAAAAAAAAAATTTTTTTTTCTTTATTTCCAGAAATACATTTTCCATGGGGGAAATAAAACCTGCAACCTTATGACAAAGTAAATAGGACTTCAGAAACAAAAGACTTCCACTCATTTTGTTATATCATTGCTAAATGACCACATATATGGTATATATATGTGTGTAACTGAGGGAAGCTAGGATAGGAGGACACAGAATCAGAGGGAAATGGGAAAACATACAACAGAAGGGCCCATCAGCTGCACTGGACATAGATGAAAATGAACGAAGCAACTCAAAGGCAGCAATGGGAGGGAGGGAATGAGAGGGAAAGAGGGAACAGTTTATACTAAGCAAAAGAAAAGAAATATACTTATCACCTCATGTGGAAGAAATAGTTGTAGTGTCAAAGCTCATAGAATTCACAAACTTTAGCCAGTGCCTGTGGCTCACGCCTGTAATCCTAGCTACTCAGGAGGCTGAGATCTGAGGATCACAGTTCAAAGCCAGCCCAGGAAGGAACGTGCGAGAAACTCTTATCTCCAATACACCACTCAGAAAACTGGAAATGGCACTCTGGCTCAGGTGGTAGAGTGCTAGCCTTGAGCTGAAGAGCTCAGGGACAGTGCCCAGAGCCAGAGTTCAAGACCCATGACTGACAAAAAAAAAAAAAAAAAAAAAAAATTCACAAACTTTATAGACCATGATAATGATAATTGTGAAGGTTAAAATGTATTTGTGACTTTAAGTATCACTCACTATTCTACAATACTATGAAATATGTGAAATTTATGTAATCACCTAATCCCAATAAAAAAATTTAGAAAAAAACAAACCTGCAACCCCATGATGTAAAAGTCTTGGGGAAAACAAGAATTAGAATATTAAACATGATATCTTGCCCATGTAATTGTAACCCCTCTGTACAGTATTTTCACAACAACAACAACAAAAAGAATATTGAACATGAGGCAATAGTTGGTAAATAGTGCTTCTCAGAATTCCAACTAATAGGAAATGGCACTGTGGCTCAAGTGGTAGAGTGCTATAGCCTTGAGCTGAAGAGCTGAGGGACAGCACCCAGGCCCAGATTCAAGCCCCACGAGCAACAACAACAACAACAAAAAGAATTCCAACTAATAAATACCAAAAGACCAAAAGAATTATAAAATTATTATTTTAAATCCCTAATGAGCCAAGTACTGGTGGCTCAAGCCTAGTTTGTAATCCTAGCTACTCAGAAAACTGAGATCCGAATATCATGGTTCAAATTCAGTGTAAGCAGGAAAGTCTACTAGACTCTTATCTCCAATTAACCACTCAAAAACCAAAAGTGAGGGGCTGGGAAGGTGGCTAATTAGTAGAGTACTTGCCTTGTATTCATGAAGCTCTGGGTTCGATTCCTCAGCAACACATAAGCAGAGCGCTAGCCTTGTGCTGAAGAGCTGAGGGACAGTGCCCAGCCCAGAGTTCAGGCCCCACAAGCAAAAAAAAAAAACCCAGAAGTGAAACTGTGGCTCAAAGTGGTAAAGCTCTAGCCTTGAGCAAGTGCTCAAAGACATCACTTAGGCCCTGAGTTCAAGCCCATGGCTGACAAAAAGAAAAAAAATCCTAATGAGTCCGTTGTGAAGTATCATTAATAATACAATGACTGGGGAAACTTTGTAAGTAATGGGTTTGAGGACAAGGGAATGGTTCAAGTGATAAAGTGCCTGCCACCAAGTGTGTGGCTCAGAGTTCAATGTCCAGTACTTACTTGGTGACTTGCCAGTGTGGTAGCTATTAAAAAAACAGGGCTTCTGTGAATTTACACCTTGCTTGTCTACTTGATGGGACTGAGTAGCTTCTTTCAACTGAGACAGAATTTGTCGACCACTACGCTGGGAAGAGGCATTCACTTCAAATATCTGAAAGAAGAATAGATGCAAAATAGAATGGCTTATGTTTCCTTTTTGTTTCTCAGGCAGGAATTTTCTATGTAGCACAAGGTAGCCTCAAACTTGAGATCTTCCTGCCTCACATTCTTGCGTGATGAGATTTTAAGCATGTTCCACTACAAATGCTGGGGGTTTTATTTAAGAGTAATCATTGAGAATGATGGAAGGGATGACATTGATCAAAACATATTTACGCGCCGGGCGCTGGTGGCTCACGCCTGTAATCCTAGCTACTCAGGAGGCTGAGATCTGAGGATCGCGGTTCAAAGCCAGCCCGGGCAGGAGAGACCGTGAGACTCCTATCTCCAATAAACCACCAGAAAACCGGAAGTGGCGCTGTAGCTCAAGTGGTAGAGCGCTCGCCTTGAGCTGAAGAGCTGAGGGACAGCGCCCAGGCCCAGAGTTCAAGCCCCACGACCGACAAAAAAAAAACACAAAAAAACATATTTACGCATAATCTGACTTGAAACCCTTTTGTGCAGCTACTTAAAATTTTTATTTTATTTTATTTATTATTAGTTTTTTGGGGGGTCCAGTTGTGGGGCCTGAACTCTGGGCTTGGACGCTGTCCCTCAGCTCTTCAGCTCAAGGCTAGCGCTCTACCACTTGAGCCACAACACTACTTCCGGCTTTTTTTCTTTTTGCTTATGTGGTGCTGGGGAATCGAACCCAGGGCCTCATGCACGCAAGGCAAGCACTCAACCACTGAGCCACCTTCCCAGCCCAGTGATTTAAAATTTTTATAGAAGAATAATCATTACATTAGCATTTTTCCATTGCAGCTCTACTAACCTTAAATCCAAGCTCCTGAGCACAAGCATACACTGCAGCAGTTTTTCCTACTCCTGTTGGTCCTGTTATGAGAACAGTATTGCAAAGACGGCTCTCTTCTTCATCTGAACTGCTGTAAAGGTCTATCCTATCTGAAAAATCTGAAAAGTTGTTTAAATGCATAGAAAATGATTAGATGCTCACGAAAGTCATTCTACCTCATGAAACTCAGGGATCAAATATCACAATTGTCTTGATTTTATTTTTGCCAAAGAACGGAGAAAAACTAATTTACAAAAAGTAGATCCAGTACAAAATGCCAACCTAGAAATGTTAGAACACTATGACTTAATTTAACTCTAGAAAAGTTCAGTGAAATGAGCAAAGATGACTCAAATACCTTCCAGCTTCTCGTCTCGTTTTCCCTTCAAATTCTGTCTTTCTTCCAATTCGGCTCTCCTTTTCCAGTCTTTCAACCAACTGCCATACAGACATCATTTACCTTATGTTAAAAGGATTGCTGAGGAAATTATGCCCTATTACTCCATAATGCTTCTAAATCAACTAAACAGTAAAATATTTTTACATGGGCATGAATGTTTTAAAATGAAGTACTTTTCTCTTAAACATACAAGACTACAGGGTATTCAGTATATCACTGGTTATATTCTTAAGAAAAAGCAGGGAGCCAGTGGTTCACTCCTAGCTACTCAGGAAGCTGAGAGCAGAGGACCAAGGTTCAAAGCCAGCCCAGGGAGGAAAGTCTGTGAAAGGCTTATCTTCAATTAACCACCAGCCAAATGGAGTTGTGGCAAAGCACCAGCTCTGAGAGAAAAAACTAAGGGTTAGTCCTTAGCCCTTGAGTTCAAGCCACTGGACTGATACCAAAAAGAAAAGGAAAAAACATACACACAATTTTTCCTGGAAAGGTATATAACAAAGTCTCAATAGAACCTCTAGGGAGTAGAAATGTGAGAAAGGAGGGAGAATAATGGCGGTCTGAGTCTAATCAAGATCCATTGCATGCATATATGGACATGTCAGAATTAAACTCTCATTAATGCCAATTCAAAATGTGGGGAGGGGTAAAGAATGGAAATAAAATGAGTGTCATGGGCTGGGAAGGTGGCTCAGTGGTAGAGTGCTTGCCTTGCATGCATAAGGCCTTGGGTTCGATTCCTCAGCACCACATAAGCAAAAAGAAAAAAGCCAGAAGTGGTGCTGTGGCAAGTGGTAGAGCACTAGCCTTGAGCTGAAGAGCTGAGGGACAGCGCCCAGGCCCAGAGTTCAGGCCCCACGACCGGACCAAAAAAATAAATAAATAAATAAATAAATAAATAAATAAATAAATAAATAAATAAAATAAAATGAGTGTCATTCAACAACAAAAGAAATATAAAAAAAGAGACTTTTTACTTAAAATTCTACTTAAAACTATTTTCCCATGAAGTATATAACTCTATAATAAATTCTAATATTTTTCAAAGATTGTACTAACCTATGTAATTTTTTTATAGCTAAGTCATTGCCTATGAGTTCACTGGCATTCTGAGGTTGATATTTTTCTGTCCAGAGCATGTCTTCAATTCCAGAATCTAAAGAAAAAATGTAAGTAAAAATTAAGGTATTAAATATTCCTTGAAGTATACATTTTAAATGAATTGTAGAATTATTTATTCATAAAAGGCTGTTTTTATATATTGGTGGCTCATGCCTATAATCCTAACTACTCAGGAGTAGCAGGATCATGGTTTGAAGCCAGCCTGGAAAGAAGTCTGTGAGACTCCATCTCAAGTTAACCAGTAAAAAGCCAGTCTGGAGGTAGAGAGAGAGCGAAAACAAGCGTTCAAGTATAAGAAGGAGAAAAACCTAGTTTACCAGAATAGAGGATACTTCTGCTGCAGACCTGTTAACACCTATTATCAGAACATAATTATATCCTACTGCTTCTTCCTTCAACTTTACATGTGCTCAAAGCAGTTTGTTTCTTCTGCAATGTTTTTTTTTTTTTTTGGGGGGGGGTCTGGTCGTGGGGCCTGAACTCTGGGCCTGGGCGCTGTCCCTCAGCTCTTCAGCTCAAGGCTAGCACTCTACCACTTGAGCCACAGCCCCACTTCTGGCTTTTTTTTTTTCCTGCTTATGTGGTGCTGAGGAATCGAACCCAGGTCCTCAGGCATACAAGGCAAAAGCGCTCTACCACTGAGCCACCTTCCCAGCCCTCTTCTGCAATGTTATAGAAAATATACCTTTGGAGGAATCTGGCTTTATCCCAGAAGAGATATTTCTTTTGTCAAGATCTTCTGACTTCCCCATTATTTTTTCTGGAATTACTGAATATTCATTTGGCTTTTTTCTTTTTGACTTCTGATTTCCTGTTTCCACTCGTTTCCTTTTGGTTTCTTTATGACTAACATCAGGCTTAAATTGTGGACTTTCTATTTGGAAATTATACAAATACGCATACTTATTAATTTATCAAAGCAAACTATAATATTCAATAATCTTTATATTACTTCCAAAAATTCCAGTCTCAAGACAGTAAGATAAAATGAGTCAAATACAACACACTGAAAGTAAGATGGAGGACTTATTATTTAGACTACCTTTTATAAAAGCTATGTAGGTAAAAATTACCTCATCTAAGGCTTTCCTTAAGTGATTCATATTTTACAGTAATTGAGGCTATCACTGGGTTCACCTTTCTAGAAGCTGACAGTGCTGACATTCCATTACAGGAGACTCTTTCCTTTAAATAACTCTTGCCAAATGTTTTGTCTCTGTGAACCACTTTTCTGTGTATGCCAGTACTGGGGTTGAACTCAGAGCCTTGTGCCTTCTTTTAGTTTTTTCACTCAAGACTGCCAACCCCACCACTTGAGCCACATCTCCACTTTGGGATTTTTCTGTAGGTTAATTCTAGATACGTTTCTTGATTTGTTTGCCTGGGCAAGATTTTGAACCTTGATCCTCAGGTCTCAGCCTCCTAAGTATCTAGGATTACAGGTGTGAACCACCAGTTCCTGGCTATCTGTGGACTATTTCTGAGTCAAAAGCTAAGTCAAAGGCTTCCTGTTTGTTTTCAAACCTGAAGTATTAACATAGATGGTAAAGATTATCACTAACCTTGGTTGCCAGGGACCTCAGAAAGCACCTGGTACTCAATTCGTTTTTGGAGAAGCAATGGAAAATATTTTCCAAAAGCAAAGTTAGGATTGGACCACCTCATTTCTTCCAGCAAAAGATTTCTTACATCTTTAGTAAAATCCTTCCTTGTCCTTGTACACTGCAATGAAGAATAAGATGAACAATAACAGATCCATCCCATCTATTTAATAATCACAAAACCTCCAAATATTCTGTCCACAAGAAATCAGTATCATTGCAGGATTAGTTGTAGTCACTAAACACAACACTGCATTAATGCAGCATATGAAGTACTTACTTTTGTATTTTACTTTCTCTCTTGAGTCATACTTTATACCTTTACTAAACTATAATGCTGATCTACAAAATATCTAGATTGGTGTATAATATTTAATATTTTTTCTCAAGATTGGTAATGAGGTTTTGTTTGTTTTTTTTCTGTTATTGTTATTTTGCTATATAGCTCAAGGTGGCTTTGAAATTTTCCTGTGTTAGCCACTCAAGTTCTGGGAAGTGCACACAATAACATCTAGCTCTACTATTAATTTTTCTTTCTTTTTTTTTTTTTTTTGTGTGTGTGTGTGTGCTGGTCCTGGGACTTGAACGCAGAGCCTGGACACTTCTATAAGCTTTTTCATTCTAGGTTAGCACTCTATACTTGAACCACACACTTCCACTTCTGGCATTTCTAGTGGTTTATTAGAGATAAGACCCTTATGGACTTTCCTGCCCAGGCTGGCTTTGAATCATAATCCTCAGATCTCAGCCTCCTGAGTAGTTAGGATCACAGGTGCAAGTCACCAGTGCCTGGCCCTTTTGTTAATTTTTAGTTTTTGATTTTTTTTTTTTTTTTTGGTCTGCCCTGGGGCCTGAACTCTGGGCCTGGGTGCTGCCCATGAGCTCTTCAGCTCAAGGCTAGCACTCTACCATTTGAGCCATAGCACCTCTTCCGGCTTTTTCTGCTGAGGTGGTGCTGAGGAATCGAACCCAGGGCCTCGTGCATGCAAGGCAAGCACTCTACCACTGAGCTACCTTCCCAGCCCCCTTTTTGTTAATTTTTAAAACTTTGTTGATTACCTAAAAGATGTGTACTTCATTTGGATTGTTAAACATTATACTTCAGGATGGTAAGAAACAAAAGTAGACATGCAACCTTTGCTCCTCTGGGATTTGTGAAAGAAGCACCCTACAATGGATGCGCTTTCTAGTACTTACCAAGACAGCAGAATTACTTTTCAGATTTGAATTCAATGTTGAAAATTCACCCAGAGCAATGACACATTTTGAAAGATCTATTATGTTAGGACTCAGTTCTCTAAGTTTGGTTAACAGAGGACAACAGGGTGGTTTCAAATGCCATAACCAATACCCTAAAGGAAAAGAGAAAAGGTATCATAACTAATATTTATACACTGTACATGTACTGTGCAACAAGAATGCAAACATAAAAACATTTGACAAAGCTAGGCACTGGTGGCTCACACCTGTAATCCTAGCTACTCAGGAGTCTGAGACCTGAAGATCAAGGTGAAACCAGATCAAGCTGGAAAATCCATGAGACTCTAATCTTCAATTAAATACCAGAAAACTAGATCAAAGTAGTAGAGCACTAGCCTTTAGCAAAAAAAACCCAGGGACAGTGCCCAGGCTCCAAGTTCAAGCCCCATGATTAACAATCAATCAATTAATCAATCAATCAATCAAATTAACAACAACAACAAAACAGTGTTGGAAATCAAAACTAGACCCCATGCATGCTAGACAACAGCTTTATGTTTGAGCTACACACCCAACCTTTGAGAAAGTCTTCAAGATGATCTGTATATACATGGGCTCTGATTTCAGAAAGGAACTACCTTTCTTTTAGAACATCGCTCTAGAGAACAATGCTCACTCAGTACCCCTCACATTAGGGCTATAAGGGTAACATAAGGAAGGAGGCAAAGATCTTCCTTTGGCTTCTTTCCTGACCTACAATTCCCCACCCTTAGTAATCTGAGTCCAAAGATGAGGAAGAGAGGATAAAATATATATCTCAAATTCCTACTAAAGTAACCCTTAGAATGCTATGAGATCAGAAAATCAAGTTGCTTTTCTTTTTGCCAGTCCTGGGGCTTAGACTCAGGGCCTGGGCACTGACTCTGAGCTTCTTTTGCTCAAGGCTAGCACTCTACAACTTGAGCCACAGTGCCACTTCTGGCTTTTTCTGTGTATGTGGTCCTGAGGACTCAAACCCATGGCTTCAGGCATGCTAGGCATGCACTTTACCACTAAGCCACAATCCCAGCCTAAGCTACTTTTTCTTTTTTGGAATGGGTCTCACTATATAGCCCTGCTTGGCCTTGAACAACAGATCTTCCTGTCTAGCTTCTCAAGTGTGGAGATTGTAGATGTGCTTCACTATGACTAGCCCTGAGTCTCTTTTTTTTTTTTCCGTCATCATTTTTTCTTTAAACAACTACATTAAATGGTTACTTATTACATCTAACAATTGAAGTATTTGATCATAATAAACTTACCATCATCTTTTTGCTGAACATGAACAACTCTCTGGAAACTGGCACTTACTGAATTGTAAACATCTAGTGCAGCAGCTTTCTTCGCAATTTGTCGTTTCAAAGAGTCAGGCAAGCCACTCATGAGAAACTCACGCTTTGCTTTAAACTGTACATCACAATCCTGTGATTTTTCGGATGAATCTTGACTTTTAAGAAAATAATTTTAGAAAAAAAAAAGCTAAGATTATTTTAACACTTGAAAGAACAAAGTGCCTAGAAAATAAAATATTTTTACATTGAATTTAAAAGTTAAGGGGCTGGGAAGGTGGCTCAGTGGTAGAGCGCTTGCCTTGCATGCCAGAGGCCCTGGGTTCGATTCCTCAGCACCACATAAGCAAAAAGAAAAAAGCCGGACGTGGCGCTGTGGCTCAAGTGGTAGAGCGCTAGCCTTGAGCTGAAGAGCTGAGGGCAGCGCCCAGGCCCAGAGTTCAGGTCCCATGACTGGACCCAAAAAAACAAACAATAAAAGTTAACTGCTGAGAAGATGGCTCAGTGGTACAGTGCTTGCCTTGCATGCATGAGGACCTGGGTTCGATTCTTCAGTATCACATAAGCAGAAAAAGCCGGAAGTGGCACTGTGGTTCAAGTGGTAGAGCGCTAGCCTTGAGCAGAAGGGCTGAGGGACAGTGCCCAGGCCCAAAGTTCAAGCCCCACAACCGACCAAAAAAAAAAAAAAATTAACCTAAGATATTAGCTGATGAAATTATTTTTTGGTTATCACAAAAGCAAAGGTCTACTCATGTTACAAAACTAAATAAAACAAGTATGTAGAGAAAAAAAATTACTTAAAGGGCATCTACCAAAGGACATCTTCCACTATCTTTCAGATGGAAGTGAGTTTTCTTCTTTTATTTGTGGAATGCTAGGTATCAGAAACCAGGACCTCAGAATACTAGGCAAACATCCTACCACTGCCAGGTGCTGGTGGCTCACGCCTGTAATCCTACCTACTCAGGAGGCTTAGATCTGAGGATCCCGGTTCAAAGCCAGCCTGGGGAAAGAAAATCCTTGAGACTCTTATCTCCAATAAACCACTTGAAAACTGGAAGTGGCGCTGTGTCTCAAACGGTAGAGTGCGCGCCTTGAGCTGAAGAGCACAGGAACAGCGCCCAAGCCCAGAGTTCAAGCCCACCACCGACAAAACAAAACAAGCCGGGCGCTGGTGGCTCACGCCTGTAATCCTAGCTACTCAGGAGGCTGAGATCTGAGGATCGCGGTTCAAAGCCAGCCCGGGCAGGAAAGACCGTGAGACTCCTATCTCCAATAAACCACCAGAAAACCGGAAGTGGCGCTGTAGCTCAAGTGGTAGAGCGCTCGCCTTGAGCTGAAGAGCTGAGGGACAACGCCCAGGCCCAGAGTTCAAGCCCCACGACCGACAAAAAAAAAAAAAAAAAAAATCCTACCACTAAGCTTTATCCTCCATACTAGAAGGGCTTTTTTATTGTTAAATATTCATTTAT
Organism: Dipodomys merriami; assembly: GCF_024711535.1. Lineage (NCBI taxonomy): Eukaryota > Metazoa > Chordata > Mammalia > Rodentia > Heteromyidae > Dipodomys > Dipodomys merriami. The sequence goes on from NW_027203270.1 coordinate 11,065,210, forward strand.
CTTATATTCAGAAAGAGTACCAGCTTTCAAAAAATGAATATAATAGCTGAAGATGGAGCTCACTGCAGGGTGTTTACCTAGCATGGCAAGGAGCTGGGTTCAACCCCATAAGTGCAAAACAAAACAAAATCCACACACATAACAAACAAAAATAATTTTATAGAGGAAAGGAAAGGCAATGATGACATTGTCCAAAACTAAAAAGCACTCATTATCCAACTTATGAAATGCTTTTCTGTAACAACACCTTAATAATAACAATACAATTATTTTTAGAAAAATAAGTTGCTGGAGATGTCACAGAAGTAGTGGAATACCTGCCCAGCAAGCCCAGGGCTTTGAGTTCAAACTCAAGTACTGCTTATGATCACTAGGTAGTAAGAAACTAATTATTATTTATGTCTATTTTACTTGGCTTATCTTAAAACTTTCTACTTGTTTTCTTTTCCTATTTGAGTGAAATGAGAAGATGAATCTAGAAGCCAGATTAGAGGAATTAACCTTAGAAAAGAGGTATGAGGGGCTGGGAAGGTAGCTCAGTGGTAGAGTGCTTGCCTTGCATACATGAGGCCCTAGGTTCGATTCCTCAGCACCTCATAAGCAAAAAGAAAAAAGCCGGAAGTGGCGCTGTGGCTCATGTGGTAGAGCATTAGCCTTGAGCTGAAGAGCCGAGGGACAGCGCCCAGGCCCAGAGTTCAGGCCCCACGACTGGACCCAAAAAAAAAAACCCAAAACAAAAAAGAGATATGATGCCAGGTACAGGTGGCTCATGCCTGTAATCCTAGCTACTCAGGAGACTGAGATCTGAGGATTGCGGTTCAAAGCCAGCCTAGGCAGGAAAGTCCATGAGACCTTTTTTTTTCTTGTCAGTCATGGGGCTTGAACTTTGGGCCTGGGCGCTGTCCCTCAGCTCTTCAGCTCAAGCAAGTGTTCTACCACTTGAGCCACAGCGCCACTTCCAGTTTTCTGGTGGTTAAATGGAGATAAGAGTTTCACCCACTTTCCTGCCCAGGCTGGCTTTGAACCAAGATCTTCAGATCTCAGCCTCCTGAGTAGCTAGGATGATGGGCATGAGCCAATGGCACCCAAGTTCCATGAGACTCATCTCCAATTAACCACCAGAAAACCAGAAGTGGTGCTGTGTCTCAAAGTGGAAGAGTACTAGCTCAGGGACAGTGCCCAGGTCCAGAGTTCAAGCCCCACAACTAACCAAAAAAAAGAAAGAATTTTTTTCTATTATTAATAGGAAGGAATGAAAAGATTGGCAAAGGTGTAGTTAAACTAAAGTAAAAGGTAGACTATAAGAGGAATGTAAGGGGCTGGGAAGGTGGCTCAGTGGTAGAGCGCTTGCCTTGCATGCACGAGGCCCTGGGTTCGATTCCTCAGCACCACATAAGCAAAAAGAAAAAAAGCCAGAAGTGGCACTGTGGCTCAAGTGGTAGAGCACTAGCCTTGAGCTGAAGAGCTGAGGGACAGTGCCCAGGCCCAGAGTTCAGGCCCCACGACCGGACCCCCCCCAAAAAAAAAAGAGTCTGAGATCTGAGGATTGCAGTTCAAAGCCAGTCAAGGATGAAAAATCTCTGAGAAACTCTTATCTCCAATTAAACTACCAGAAAATTGTAAGTGGAGCTGGCTCAAAGTGGTAGAGCCCTAGCCTTGAGCAAAAGAGATCAGGGACAGTGCCCAGATCCTGAGTTCAAGCCCCACAAGGGACCAAAAAAAAAAAAAAAATCAAACAATCAAAATAACTGAGCCATGAAGATGATAAACCTAGTCTTTTTCCAGCATGCTCCAGTTGCATATACTAGAACATGGTTCATCCTTACTCTTACCCAGTCCTATACCCAAACCTAATTAATAATGAAAAGTTTTCAAATTTATTTCCTCATATCTTTTCATAAATCATTTTCAACATCTTATCTCTTACCTGTGTCATATCAGACCTGTCTTCCCTACATCATTGAGGACTCCTACTCTTCCTTTAGTTTCAATTCAGGTACCATTTCTTTAGCAAAGTCCTCCTTCACCAGATGAAATCTCCTTTTATATAATCCCTAATAGAACTTTTTTTTTTTGGGGGGGAGGGGGGCCCGGTTGTGGGGCCTGAACTCTGGGCTTGGACGCTGTCCCTCAGCTCTTCAGCTCAAGGCTAGCGCTCTACCACTTGAGCCACAACACTACTTCCGGCTTTTTTTCTTTTTGCTTATGTGGTGCTGGGGAATCGAACCCAGGGCCTCATGCATGCAAGGCAAGTGCTCTAACACTGAGCCATCTTCCCAGCCCCCCTAATAGAACTTTGTACCTCTCCTTAGCACAATGCCAATTTTTCATTTGTTGCCCTAATTAGTGTTTAATTATAGACTTTCTGCCCTCAAGATTATAAAGATCATAATGACAGAGAATGTGTCCTAATATTATATCTTTGGTAACAAAACCAGTACACGGTACATATTAGGAGCATACTATTGGATGAAGTTGCTAAATGAAGTTGTGTATTTTTGGTTTGATTTTTGATTATTGTATTAATTTATACAGAGACAGTTCCAACATACTTACAAAAAAATCAAGACTCAGTAGCACTATCAAATACTACCTCTGAAAATGAACTTAAAGCTTCAGATGCCATTCATATGTTTTCTTTTTGTTGTTGGTGGTTGTGAGTCTTGAACTCTGAGCCTGAGTGCTGTCCCTCTGCTCTTCAAGGCTAGTGCTGCCGGGTGCTGGTGGCTCACGCCTGTAATCCTAGCTACTCAGGAGGCTGAGATCTGAGGATCGAGGTTCAAAGCCAGCCTGGGCAGGAGAGACCGAGCGACTCCTATCTCCAATAAACCACCAGAAAACCGGAAGTGGCGCTGTAGCTCAAGTGGCAGAGCGCTCGCCTTGAGCTGAAGAGGTGAGGGACAGCGCCCAGGCCCAGAGTTCAAGCCCCACGACCGACCAAAAAAAAAAAAAAAAAGGCTAGTGCTCTACCACTTAAGCCACAGCACTACTTCTGGTTTTCTGGTGGTTAACTGGAGATAATAGTCTCTTGGACATTTTTGTCTGGACTGGCTTTGAGTTATAATCCTTAGATCTCAGCCTACTAGGTAGCTAGGATTACAGGGGTAAGCCACCAGCTCCTGGCTTTTATGTGCTTTTTTTTTTTTTCTTTGTCGGTTGTGGGTCTTGAACTGTGGGCCTTGGGGCTGGCCCTCAGCTCTGCAGCTCAAGGTTAGCACTCTATCACTTGAGCCAGAGTGCCACTTCTGGTTTTCTGGTGGTTAATTGAAGATAAGAGTATCACAGACTTTCCTGTCTGGGCTGGCTTTGAACCGTGATCCTCAGATCACAGCCTCCTGAGTAGCTAGGATTACAGGCATGAGCACCACCACCTGGCTTCATATGCTTTCTTATCAGACCAAATAAATACATACAAGGTGTCAAAATTTTGAATTGGACTGACCTGCTCTCATCAAAACCAAGGACAGGATTGGCTGTTTTTTGAGTCTTTCTGGCAAGAAATAAAGGAGCAACTTTCATTTTTCCTTAGAGAAAAAAAAAATCAGGTTAGTATTAATGATTGCATTATATTTCAGCTACTTTCAAAATTATATCTTTTAAACTTTGGTGTGTGCCAGTCCTAAGTCTTGAACTCAGGGCCCAGCCATTTTCCCTGGGCTTCTTTGCTCAAGGCTAGCTACCACTTGAGCCACAACTCTACTTCTGGCTTTTTTCATGGTTGGCTTTGAACCACGATTCTTAGATCTCAGCCACTAGCATCACTAGGATCACAGTTTTTTTTAAGTTTTAAATTTAATTTTTAAAAATCTAATCAAGATGCATTACATATAAATTGACATGTTAAACTGAAAAAAGCAAAGTTTGTTTTACTGAGCTCTGGGTGCTGATGGTTGCTCATGCCTGTACTCCTAGCTACTAATGAGGCTGAGACTTGAAGGATCATGATATGAAGCTAGACTGGGCATAAAAATCCACGAAACTCCACCTCCAAATAACCAGCAAAACACCTGGCTCAAGTGGTAGAGGGACAACAAGCAAGACAAGAAGCAAGTGAGGCACTGAGTTCAAGCCCCATTATTGGCACCAAACATAAAAATTGAACTTTTTTTTTTAATTATAAAAATTCTACATAATATCTTCCCTTAACTTAGTACTATCAAAACTGGGGAGCTTTCTTTTTGCTTTTGTTTTTGGGTTATGGCAGTACTGAGGATTGAACTCATGCTTTGCTCTAGTTGACCCAGGGCTCCAAATCCTTTGTGTATTGGTTATTTTCCAGGTAAGGTCTAACTTTATGCCTGGGCCATTCAGTGACATTCCCAGTGTTGCTGGGGATGACAGGATGCACCCTGCTGGGATAATGGGTGCTAACAGCTGCAGGCAAAGCCTAGCCATTGGTTGAGATGGAGTCTCAAGAATTTTTTTTTTTTTTTTTTTTTTTGTGGTCGTGGGGCTTGAACTCTGGGCCTAGGCGCTGTCCCTCAGCTCTTCAGCTCAAGGCGAGCACTCTACCACTTGAGCTACAGCGCCACTTCCGGTTTTCTGGTGGTTTATTGGAGATAGGAGTCTCACGGTCTCTCCTGCCCGGGCTGGCTTTGAACCGCAATCCTCAGATCTCAGCCTCCTGAGTAGCTAGGATTACAGGCGTGAGCCACCAGCGCCCAGCGAGTCTCAAGAATTTTATACCAATGGGCTGGGAAGGTGGCTCAGTGGTAGAGCACTTGCCTTGCATGCATGAGGGCCCTGGGTTCGATTCCTCAGCACCACACAAGCAAAAAGAAAAAAGCCGAAGTGGCACTGTGGCTCAAGTGGTAGAGCGTTAGCCTTGATGCCCAGCCATTGGTTGAGATGGAGTCTCAAGAATTTTATACCAAAGCTGGCCTCAAAGTACAATCCTCCCATTAAAAAAAAAAAAAAAAAAGTACAATCCTCCCATCTCCATCTCCCAAGTAGCTAGATTACATGCTTGAGCCAATGTGCTGGGATAAACTTTTATTTTCCATTATAAATTTCCATAACCTACATCAAGTTTCTTGGTTAATATGTCTAGGCAAAGACCTAAAGACTTCCTCAAAGTTTTATTGGCTGGACATCAGTGGTTCATGCCTGTATTCCTAGCTACTCAGGAGGCTGAGATCTAAGCCAACCTAGGTAGGCAAATCCATGAAACACTTATTTCCAATTAATCACAAAATGTCAGGAGTGGAGATGGGCTCAAGTGGTAGAGCATAAGCCTTGAGTGGAAAAAGCTAAGGGACAGGATTCAGGCCCTGAATGCTGAAACAAAAATAAGTTTTATTGTACCCAGATAATTTAAATGCATAGTCAAGTTTGGGAACTACAAACCTAAGACTAGAGAAACACAGTAAATTAAAATTAACTTCAGTGCTCAAAAACAAAATGTCTAACTTCTGGGGCTGGGAAGGTGGCTCAGTGGTAGAGTGCTTGCCTTGCATGCATGAAGCCCTGGGTTCGATTCCTCAGCACCACATAAGCAAAAAGAAAAAAAAAGCTGGAAGTGGTGTTGTGGCTCAAGTGTAGAGCACTAGCCTTGAGCTGAACAGCTGAGGGACAGTGCCCAGGCCCAGAGTTCAGGCCCCACGACCGGACCCCCCCAAAAAAATGTCTAACTTCTCTTTAAAATACTATTCAGAAACTGCTCAGAAACTAATTTTTTTTAATGTAAAAATAAAATATTCCTCAGTTCATCAGAAATTTAGTTGTTAAAATGGAAATAATACAACCAAAATTTCACAAGACAAGAAATTAAATATCTATTATGAGAGCATTCAGAAAAATTCCCCCAAAACATTATTGTATAAACAGTATTAAATCTGATTACCAGGTACATTTTCGGAAGACTTGTTAAGCTTTTTTCCTAGCACATCATTCAAACACTGAAGTTTCTTCTGATTTTTCTCTGGCTTTTTTAAACAAGTGGGACTTGAATCTATCAGTATTACAGAGTCCTAAGACCAAAAAAAAAAAAGAAAGAAAAATTAATACAGTGTTCCCCTTTATCTAGACCATACATCCAGTAACCCCAGCGAATGCCTTTCGGATAGTTTCAAATACTGTATGTACAGGGCTGGGAAGGTGGCTCAGTGGTAGAGCACTTGCCTTGCATGCATGAGGCCCTGGGTTCGATTCTCAGCACCACATAAGCAAAAAGAAAAAAGCCGGAAGTGGCGCTGTGGCTCAAGTGGTAGAGTGCTAGCCTTGAGCTGAAGAGCTGAGGGACAATGCCCAGGCCCAGAGTTCAGGCCCCACGACCTGACCAAAAAAGCAAAAACAAAAAACAAATACTGTATGTACTAGGTCTTTTCATATATATACTTACCTTACCACACATGGCAGCTTTAGTTATGACATCAAAACTAGGATGTCTTATTCCTTCTTACCATAATTCTTAGCAACTTCAGTATATAACTTTTTTTCATTCCTTATTAAGTCAGGATTTTACCTTTTCACTAAAGGAATTATTTTATGACTTCTCTTGGGAATGTGGCTTAGTGGTAGAGTGCTTGCCTTGCATGCATGCATGAAGCCCTGGGTTCAATTCCTCAGGACCACATAGACAGAAAAAGCAGGAAGTTGTGCTGCAGTTTAAGTGGTAGAGTGCTAGCCTTAAGCCAAAGCTAAGGGACAGTGCCCAGGCCCACAGTTCAAGCCCCAGGACTGGCAAAAAAAAAAAGTCAGCATTGCTTTGAGGAAAATGGAAGAGCTAGTTCAGCTTACAAATGATTCTGAGGGGCTTGAGAAAGGTTCAGACTCTTTTGAGATCAAAAGGAAGTCAAAGGCTTTTAAAGCAAAACTAGAAGTAGTATTTTTTTCTACCATCTGAAGGCTATCATACACTGTGACCTTATAATTTTGTAATGGTTTCTTTTTCCCATTCCCAAAAGCAAACTAGGACAGAATTTACCCAAAAAGATGCTTTATAATACTCACATCTGATTCCGGTGATTTTTTCTTTTCCAGATGTCTAGAGGAACGCCTTAAGGGTGTCACGATTTCTTCAGTAGTCTTTGACCTACTGATATGTAAAGCTTTTGCCTTTTCAATCAATTGTTTTGCTTTTGATATATTTGAAGTACTGCTTACCTAGATAAAAATTTGAACTGTTAATCTAGATCACAGCAAATATTGATTATTTATTTTTTTTTATTTTATTATTTTTTTTGCTGGTGCTGGGGCTTGAACTCTGGGCCTGGGCACTATTCCTGAGATCCTTTTGCTCAAGGTTAGCATTCTATCACATGAGTCACAGAACCACTACTGGCTTTTTCTGTGCCTAGTTAGAAATAAGAGTCTCAGGTCTGGGAAGGTGACTCAGTGGTAGAGTGCTTGCCCTAGCATGCATGAATACCTGGGTTCCATTTCTCAGTAGCACACACACATAAAAAGTCAGAAGTGGGGCTGTGGCTCAGATAGTAGAGTGCTATCCTTGAGCAAAAGAAGCTCAGGAACAGTGTCCAGGTCCTGAATTCAAGCCCCAAGACTGACAAAAAAAGAAAATGAAACAAGAGTCTCAAAGACTTCGGCTAGTTTTGAACCATGATACTCAGATCTCAGCCTCTTGAGTAACTAGAATTACAGGCATGAACCATCAAAACCCAGCTAACATTTCATATTCAATACAAAGAAATAAAAATAGAAAAAATATATTTGCAGTCATACAAAGAAATAAGAATTACCATTATAATAAATTTATTAGGCTGAGATCTGAGATCACAGTTCAAAGCCAGCCTGGGCAGGAAAGTCTATGAGACTCTTATCTCCAATAAACCACTCAGAAAACTGGAAGTGGTGCTGTGGCTCAAGTGGTAGAGTACTCGCCTTGAGCTGAAGAGCTGAGGGACAGCATTCAGGCTCAGAATTCAAGCTCCATGACCGACAAAAATAAAATAAAATAATATATATATATATATATATATATATACATATAATTATTATTCTCTGCTTGCTTTATATTAGGGGAGGTAACAGAAAGACACCAGCCCATTGCAAGTCAGGAAAATCAATTTTGCCAGACACTAAGGCTGCTACCACCTTGATCTTAAATGGGCTTTCTCATGCATAGAACTGTGAGAAATAAATTTCTGTTATTTGAGCTACCTGGACTGTACTGATTTGGTACAGCACCACAAACTCAAATAGGCAACCTTAAGGAAAATGACCAAAAAAGGCTTCTCCAAGTAAATATCCTTATCAGTTGTTCACATCTCAAAGCAAAGTATCTTCATACCTTTATAAACTAGCTAGAGGGCTGGGAAGGTGGCTCAGTGTAGAGTGCTTGCCTTGCACACATGAGGCCTTGGGTTCCATTCCTCAGCACCACATAAACAGAAAAAGCCAGAAGTAGTGCTGTGGCTCAAGTGGTAGAGCGCTAGTCTTGAGCTGGTGCTGTGGCTCAAGTGGTAAGAGTGCTAGCCTTGAGCTGAAGAGCTGAGCTCAGGACAGTGCCCAGGCCTAGAGTTCAGGCCCCATGATTGGCAAAAACAAAAACAAAAAAAACCTAGCTAGAAAAAATGGGATGATAGTAAAAAATAAGACAGAGCGGCAGTTAACCAATTTATAAAATATATGTATCTTTGACCTATTACTTTATAACAGGAGTGTGGGTTTTTTTTTGTTTTGTTTTTTTTGGGGGTCTGGTCATGGGGCCTGAACTCTGGGCCTGGGCGCTGTCCCTCAGCTCTTCAGCTCAAGGCTAGCGCTCTACCACTTGAGCCACAGCGCCACTTCCGGCTTTTTTCTTTTTGCTTATGTGGTGCTGAGGAATCGAACCCAGGGCCTCTCGCATGCAAGGCAAGTGCTCTACCACTGAGTCACCTTCCCAGCCCCAGGAGTGTGGGTTTTTTAAGGAAATAGAGTATCACTAATAGGATTCCAGTATTTTAGTTACCTTTCTAGTTTGAGAAGTAAAATCTTCATCAGTTGTTTCAAATTTCCTAGATTTTTTCTTTGATTTTCTGGGAGTATTAATTCTGATGAATTTCATTCTGAAAAAAAGATAACATTATTAGAAAAATTTTCCTAATTGTAATGTTCAAGAATCTCCAACTTAGAAATGAACAAACTAAGGCTTCAATTTCTGGGCTTAATTATAAATATGAGGAAAAAAGAAATTCTCATCAATCCAATTAAAAACTATGTAAACTTTTTAAAAGCTTACACTAATTACATAAAAGGATTTCATTAATATATCTCCACACAATTTATACTATAGTCCAATTAATCCCACTAATCTCACCCCCTCTATCACACTTCCTGCCTGCTAAACTATATTTTTTTGTGGTGCTGGGGATCAAACCCAGGGTTTTGTGTATGCAAGGCAAGTAGTTTACCACTAAGCTATGGTCCCAAGCCCAAACTTTATTTATTCATTACTTTTCTGTTACATTTTAAAATTTTTTTTGTCTGACACAGGGCTTGAACTGAGGGAACTGAGGGCCTGGGCTCTATCTCTGAGCTTTTTGCTCAAGGCTAGTGCTCTACTGTGAGAGCCACAGCTTTTTCTGAGTAGTTTACTGGAGATAAGAGTCTAATGGACTTTCCTCCCTGGGCTGGCTTCCAATTGTGTTCCTCAGATTTCAGCCTCCTGAGTAGCTAGGATTACAGGCATGAGCCACCAGTGCCTGGCAACTATCTTTAGAAATAATAAAACTTGGGGGCTGGGAAGATGGCTCAGTGGTAGAATGCTTGCCTTGCATGCATGAGGCCCTGGGTTCCATTCCCCAGCATCACATAAGCAGAAAAAGCCAGAAATGATGCTATGGCTCAAGTGGTAGAGCACTAGCCTTGAGTTGAAGAGCTGAGGGACAGTACCCAGGCCCAGAGTTCAGGCTCCACGACTGACAAAAAAAAGAAATAATAAAACTTAGCTGGGCACTGGTGGCTCCCACATGAACTTCTAGCTATTTTTCTGCCCAGGCTGGTTTTAAACAGTGATCCTCAGATCTCAGCCTTCTGAGTAACTAGGATTACAGGTGTGAGCCACCAGCACCTGGTTTAATAATAAATCTGACAGAAAACTGGTCCCTAGGATATTTTTTGTTTGATGTGGTTTTTTCTTTGATTGTTTTTATCGGTCATGGGGTCTGAACTCGGGCTGGGCACTGACCCTTGGCTCTTCAGATCAAGGCTAGTGCTCTACCACTTGAGCCACAGCGCCACTTCTGGCTTTTCCTGCTATGTGGTGCTGAGGAATGGAACCAAGGGCTTCAGGCAAGTAAGGCAAGCATTCTACCACTGAGCCACCTTCCCGGCCCTGTTTGGTGTGTTTTTGAAAAGGGGTATAATTATTGGCCAAGTCTGGCCTGAAAATCACCAACTGGCTTCAAACTCAAGATCCTACTGTTCTAGCCTCCCAAGTGCTAGAATTACAGGAGTAATTCACCATCCTAGGCCTTAGGATCATTCTTACATTAGCCAGAACCACTATGTAAGTATGTACTTCATCCTGTATTTACTGTCTCCAAGAAATGAAACTCCAAGCCTGGCACTGGTACCTCACGCCTGTAATCCTAGCTACTCAGGAGGCTGAGATCTGAAGATCGCGGTTCAAAGCCAGCCCGGGCAGGAGAGACCGTGAGACTCCTATCTCCAATAAACCACCAGAAAACCGGAAGTGGTGCTGTAGCTCAAGTGGTAGAGCGCTCGCCTTGAGCTGAAGAGCTGAGGGACAGCGCCTAGGCCCAGAGTTCAAGCCCCACGACCGACAAAAAAAAAAAAAAAAAAGAAAAGAGAAAAAGAAATGAAACTCCAATTTATTGAATCTAGTTGTTAAATATGCAGGATTCATATTGGATATTTCTCCAAGGGTTAACAACCGTGATAAATAAGTTTACAACTCATCCAAAATATATCTGAAATTCTGATTGACTTGAAATGGAATGTTCAAAACAAGAAACATAGTTTTATACTGGTGGCACATGCCTATAATCCTATCTACTCAAAAGGCTGAGATCTGAGGATAGCAGTTTGAAGTCAGCCTGGGCAGAAAAGTCCCCATGAGACTCTTATCTCCAATTAACCACACAAAAACCAGAAGCGAGCTCAGCACCAGTGGCTCACACCTGTAATCCTAGCTACTCAGGAGGCTGAGATCTGAGGATCACAGTTCAAAGCCAGACTGGGCAGAAAAGTCTGTGAGACTTTTTTTTTGGGGGGGAGGGTGGTCATGGAGCTTGAACTCTGGGCCTGGACACTGTCCCTCAGCTGTTCAGAACAAGGCCCAGGCTAGCACTCTACTACTTGAGCCATAACAGCACTTCTGTTTATGTGGTACTGAGGAAATGAACCCAGTGCCTCATTCATGCAAGGCAAGCACTCTACCACTGTGCCACCTTCCCAGCCCTCCCATGACTCTTATCTTCAATTAATCACCAGAAAACCAGAAGTGGTACTGTGGCTCAAGTGGTAGAGTACTAACTTTGAGCTGAAGAGCTCAGGGACAGCCAGCACCCAGGCTCAGAGCTCAAGCCCCACAATCAACAACAACAACAAAAAAAACAGAAGTGGAGCTGTGACTCAAAGTGGTAAAGCACTAGCCTTAAGCAAACCAGCTCAGGGACAGTGCCCTGGTCCTGAATTTAAGCCCCACAGACCCACATACACAAAAGGAAACATTGTGAAATCCTGTTTTTTCTTTTTTTGCTAGTCCTGGGGCTTGAACTCAGGGCCTGGGCACTGTCCCTGAGCTTCTTTTTTTTTTTTTTCTGCTTATGTGGTGCTGAGGAATCGAACCCAGGGCCTCATGCATGCAAGGCAAGCACTCTACCACTGAGCTACCTTCCCAGCCCATCCCTGAGCTTCTTTTGCTCAAGACTAGCACTCTACCACTTGTGCCACAGCACCACTTCCAGCTTTTTCTGTTTATGTGGTACTGAGGAATCAAACCCAGGGCTTCATACATGTTAGGCAAGCACTCTACTTTACTAAGCCACATTCCCAGCCCTTCTTTTTCTAAGTAATCAGTTGTGTTCTAGAAAAGAAATCAAATCCTTCAATGCTTAAAATATTTTCCTTTCCAATTAGTAATACTGTAGAATGTCAGAACATTAGAACAAAAACAAAACCTTACCTGATAGGACTTTCTGAATCTGAGGATACTGTTATTAACTCTGCAGTATATAGGCTATGCTTTTCTGATGGGCTAGATTTTTTTACTGGACTATTGTCTTGTGTATCTTCGGAATCAGTAGCTCTTAGAGCTACCGAAGTATGTATGTTTCTATTTCTTAAAGATCTCCTGGTTGATTTGAGCGTAGAAAGATTTATCAGTCCATCTTCAAATTCAGCTTTAGAATGCATAATCTTGTTTTTAATTGGTGTACTGGTTTTTCTTGATGTATTGTCACTCAGAGGAATCTTTAAAAGGTTATCACAAGCAAGACTTTCACTGTTAAATAATGTACTGCTTTTGAAAACTTCTGGTTTCTTTTGTCTTAAACTCATCCTATGTTTATTTTGATTTTGTTTACTTTTTAAGGAAAAGGTTGTTTCTCTCATTTGAGTATTATTCTCTCTGTTTTCGCCTGAAGTATCCCTAGCATCTAATGTTTTCTTACCCTTTTTCTTTAACTTTTTACTTTTCTCCTTTGGAAAATTTCGTTTCTCAATGTGTGATTGTGAACTGCCATTATTTGAAACCATTTGGCTACTAGAATTATCCTTGTTTAATTTTTTACTATTCTCTCTTTCTTCCTCATTTGAAGATTTTTCATTCAGGTCTTTCTGCTTATCTGAAGATTTTTTTATTCCATTTTTAAGTGCATCTGACACTGGCTGCCTAAATGCTTTCATAAACTGCTGTCTCTCTTCTAGGCTGCACTTTGGTTTCACAGCTTCTGAACCTCCAGTCTCCAACACTGCCAACTCAAGTTCTTCCTCCTGTATCACAACGTTAGATTTCCTTTTCTGAACTGTCTGTTCATTCTCAGGATCAGAAAAACTAGTCTCCATCTCAAACTGCTTTTGTTTCAAGAAAATTGAGGGTATCTTTCCTATCTTTTTGGGGGGAGTGGGGTGAACCTGTGCAAGGACAGTAACTGTCTTAAAGTGTACCTGCTGAGATAGTTCATAGTTTTCTGGTTCACTTATATAATCACTTTTGGCCACTTCAACTGTGTCAGAAGAAACACAAATTGACATTGTAGAGTCTGGCATCTGTTGCCCTTGACTTTCCTTGTGACTTTTTAGAAATTCCTCGTAGGAGACAGTTACTGTACTATCATATAAATTGACAATTTCATGATCATGATCACTTGCATTAGTATAATCTGTAACACTCTCAGTTTCATGAATTAAAGAAGGCATTGTCTGTTTACCATCTTTACAATCTTTTAGTTCTTCTACCAAGGGTAAATTTTCAGATAGATCAATTACATCTCTGTGCTTCCTTTTCCTCAATCTTTTGCAATCGTTTTTTGTGGTGCCTTGTTTAGGATTTACTTTCTTAAAACTCTTATTTGTGGTTAGAGTATTTGATTGGTTTCTGCTAGCTTGAATACTTTCTGCAACAATCTCTATGGGTTTCTTGTGAAGTAAAACAGAGGTACTTCTCTCCACAAAATCATTATTTAAACTATAATCATCCCTAGTATCATCATTTCTAATTTCAATTCGAGATTCAGTCTCAGTTTTAATATTATTTAGTTGATGAGATAGATTAACCCTCTTTCTTTTCTTTTTCAGCTCTATATTTGAGAACATTTCCACAGATGTCTTACAGTCATTGTTACTGTCAGTAGGCGATGGTGAAGACAAGTTTATCTTGCAATCGTTTGCTGATTGTAACTTCTCATTCATAGGTGAAGTCTTCCTAAAGTAACGCATAATATTACTGGATTTCGATGGAGAGAAAACCCTGTCTCCAGTCTTTCCTATTGGTGATAAATATTTTGTAATTGTTTTGCAGGAAGATCTGTCATTGTCATCTTTCCTTCGCTTTTTGCAAGGCTAACAATTTAAAAGAAAAAAAGCATTTATTTCAATAAGTGAAATTATACAAATATAAAATAGGGATCTAACATTTGGAACACATGGATTTTTTTAAAAAGCAAGAACACTGGGCTGGGAATGTGGCTTAATGGTAGAGTGCTTGCCTAGCATGCATGAAGCCCTGGGTTCAATTCCTCAGTACCATATACACAAAAAAAGCTGAAAGTGGTGCTGTGGTGCTTGAGCCAAAGATGCTCAGGGACAGTGCCCAGGCCCTGAGTTCAAGCCCCATGACTGGCAAAAAATAAAAAATAAAAAAAGCAAGAATACTTTGGTAAAAAGCATGATACACACACACATACACACACATACACACACACACATATATATATATATAAAATATATATTAGAAAGTGAGCTTTCAAGTTACACAATAAAACAAAAATGACTGAGTTAACCTGCTTCAATTGCTTTTTACTGTCTTTCATCATGAGAAATCATCTCATCACAAAGTTGATATTAAACAAAATAATCTATTAAAGGCCTTTACCTTTACCATCTCACATAGAAAGTACCATCATGAAAGAGGCTCTCTCAGGCTTAGTGTGGTTTAGTGGTAAAGTCCTTGCCTAGCATGCGTAAAGCCCTGGGTTTGATTCCTCAGTATCACATACACAGAAAAAGCTGGAAGTGGAACTGTGGCTCAAGTGCTAGGCTTGAGCAAATGAAGCTCAGGGATAGTGCCCAGGCCCTGAGTTCAAACCCCAGGACTGGCAAAAAAAGAAAAGGAGAGAAAGAAATACACAGGAGGGGTGGGAGGAAGAGAGGCTCTCTCAAAAGTGCACCAACCGGCTATGCAGTACATGTAATGTAATCCTAACCTTCATAACTATAATACATTGCTCAATTTCAGACCTAAGATAACCAGGGCTGACACCTACATACATTTGATACTATATGACCAGAAAACCAGCATGCCAAATTATTTTCAATTCTTTACATGCTATCATAATGCTAATGTATGTATTCTTACCATTTTGTTCTGTCAATTTAACTAAATGATTTTTCTTTTTTCCTGGGACTTGAACTCAGGGTCTGGGCACTATCCCTGAGCTTTTTTGCTCAAGGCTAACACTCTATCACTTGAGGCACAGCTCCATTACTGGCTTTTGGTAGTTAATTGGAGATAAAGAGTCTCACACACTTTCCTGCCCAGACTTGCTTCTAACTTCAATCCTTAGATCTCAGTCTCCTGAGTGGCTAGGATTACAGGTATCAGCTTTGAACACCCAACTTTTTTTTCAACTGTTTTTTTTTTCCCCCTGGTACTGGGGATTAAACCCAGTACTTGCTAAGTACTTTGAACATTGTACTTGCTAAGCAAGTGCTTGCCTCTGAGCTACATCCCAGCTCTTTTTATTTTTTTAAGTAGATGATTTTTCAAAAGCATTCATGAAGCATGACTATGATATAGAACAATAGCCAAATATTTGAAGTCTTGGCAAAATACTTCACATATTAGCTGGATGCCGGTGGGCTCACACCTGTAATCCTAGCTACTCAGAGACTGAGATCTGAGGATCACCAGCCTAGGCAGAAAAGACCTGGTGAGACTCTTATTTCCAACAAACTACTCAAAAAAGCTGAAAATGGCAGTGTGGTTCAAGTGGTAGAGCACTAGCCTTGAGTACAGCGAGGCTCAGGAACAGTGCCAAGGCCTTGAGTTCAAGCCCCAGGACCCGCAAAACAACAACAAAACTTCCCATCTTATAGCATTTGATACAATATTAGAAAAAAAAAGTGCATCAAAAACAGAAACTAAAGACCCATACAACTAACAAGAATAGAGCTGGTACCAGGCACAGTGGCTCATGCCTGGAATCTTGGCTACTCATGAAGCTGAGATCTGAGGACTGTGGTTCAAAGCCAGCCTGGGCAGGGAAGTTGGCAAAACTCCATCTCAAATTACCAGTTAAAAAAAAAAAACTGGCCTGGAGGTGTGGCTCAAGTGATAGAGTATCAGCCAAACAAGCAAGCCAAGTGAGTGCCTGAATTTAAACTCCAGTACCCCTTAGTAAAGGTTCAAAAATTAGCATACAAGCAATCAAACAAAATCCCATAATTCAAGTGCCAGAAGCCCTTCAGACCTGAGACAAGCTAAACAATCCATTTGGTTAGCAAACAATAGCAGTGAAAAAGACAAAAATGACTGGATTCTAAAAAATCGGGAGTCCCAGTTAAGTGAGCATACAATTTAGCTTACCTCAAGAACACATGAGATACACCAGTTAGCATGTTAGTCTGAGGTGAAAAGATACAAAACCTACAGGCGTATACCCCGTCTTTATAATGAGTGTTTAGTGTACTTCCCTGAAACCTGATAAATATAGAACATCAACATGCCAAGCTGGAATTCCACACTGCTGTATATTACACTCTAGAGCTGGGAGAAACTGATTTCTCTATTAGGTACATTTATTGCTTCTTAAAGTGACATCCTGAATGGAATTCCTAGAATAGGATGATTCGTGGACTTCTCAGAGAGATCTTCTTCAGCGCTAAAGTTCTATGATTCCCTCGGCTGAACCTAGAACTTGACACAGGTTCTATAACTTGGCACAAACCCCAAAGCAACGCTTTCCACCCCCCCATTTTAAAATCTAGAAACTGGACGGGGTTGATCCCAGACTTCCTGAGACCACGAAAGCTTCTCCCAGGCTCACGTTGGTCGGCATTGAGCACCCTTCCACTCATCCACACACAGGGGCGACGTTCTCAAGCCATCTCTCGACTGTGTGGTGGGTCTTTACGATCGCTCCCCTCCTCCCCTCCTCCCCTCCGGGAGGCAAACCTCGGGATCGCCTTCCACCCGCCCCTCACCTTCCCCACCCCACCCCACCCCTCCACAGACGAAGAAAGGAAACTTGACAGAAACCCCGGACCTCACCTCAATCTCGTAGTCCTTCACGGGAGGGGGAGCAGCTGCAGCCGCCATGGCTAGGACCCCCACCATGCTCCCTGCCTCCCCGAATCCCAGCTCTTAGGACCTTGTGCCGCCCAGCCTGGCCTGTCCGGAGGCCATGGAGGCGGCCAGCTCCGAGCCGAGGAGTCACTGGGCCTTCGGATCCCTCTCGGGTCCGCCACAGCCCACCAGACCCGAGCGGAGGCTGGGCCCAGCTCCGCAGTCAACGGCGGAAAAAATAAACAAAAAAAGGCGGCGAGAAAAAGGCGGGCAGCGCGGATCCCCGGGACGCGGCCCGCAGCTACAGGGAGCTTCCGCGATGGGCGATGCCGGCCGAGCGCTCGGGACCAGGGCCCGGGCGAGGACCGGCGGGAGAGCGCCGCTCGGCCGCGGGGCTTCGGCGGGAGTTCTTGTCAATTGGGTTTTCGCGCCGTCCTGAGCTCAGGGGGCGGAGTTGACGGGTGCATCTGGAGTCTGCGCAGACGGTGAGCCCCGAGGGCCAAAATAGTCTCTTTAGCGAAGCTGCTGGAAACGACACCAAATCGTCCTGATATTGGAAACGAACGGAGTTTTCGAGTTTTGCCATCTGAGAGGCGAATTGAGTAAAGTTACACAGTGAGTCACAGAATTAAACCTGAGACTCTAAGCTAGTCTTATTATTTCTTTTCTTTTTTTTTCTTTTTTTTTGGCGGGTCGTGGGGCCTGAACTCTGAGCCTGAGCGCTGTCCCTCAGCTCTTCAGCTCAAGGCTAGCGCTCTACCGCTTGAGCCACAGCACCACTTCCAGCTTTTTTCTTTTTGCTTATGTGGTGCTGAGGAATCGAACCCAGGGCCTCAGGCATGCAAGGCCAGCGCTCTACCACTGAGCCACCTTCCCAGCCTACAGTCTTTTTATTTCTAAGTGGAAATTTGAATATGAGAATCCAGTTAAGCTGGATGCCAGTGGCTCAGGCCTGTAATCCTGGCTTCTCAGGAGACTGAGATCTGAGGATCAAGGTTCAAAACCAGCTCGGGCAGAAAAGTCTGTGAGATTTTTCTCGAATTAAGCAACAAAGAGTTATGGCTCAAGTGAGAGAATGCCAGCCAGCCTTGACCTGAAGAATCTGAGATAGTGTCAGGAGGAGCAGGGGGAGGAGGAGGAGCAGGGGGGGAGGAGGAGGAGCAGGGGGGGAGGAGGAGCAGGGGGAGGAGGAGGAGGAGCAGGGGGGGAGGAGCAGGGGGAGGAGGAGGAGGAGCAGGGGGAGGAGAAGGAGAAGGAGGAGCAGGGGGAGGAGGAGGAGGAGCAGGGGGAGGAGAAGGAGAAGGAGAGAAGGAGGAGGAGGAGGAGGAGGAGGAGGAGGAGGAGGAGGAGAAGGAGAAGGAGAAGGAGAAGGAGAAGGAGAAGGAGAAGGAGAAGAAGAAGAAGAAGAAGAAGAAGAAGAAGAAGAAGAAGAAGAAGAAGAAGGAGACACCTTTTTCCAATTAACAGAAGTGGCACTGTGGTTCAAGTGGTAGAGCACTCACCTGCCCAGGTCCTGAGTTCAAGTCCCACAACTGACCAAAAGAGAAAAAAAAAAGGAAGAAAGAGAGAAAGAGGGGAGGGGGACTGCTGGGCACTGATAGCTCTCATCTGTAACCCTAGCTATTCAGGAAGCTGAGATCTCAGAATCACTGTTGGAAAGAAAGCCAGTGAGACTTTTTTGGGGGGTGGGGGTGGGAATGGGGATGGAATCAGTCATAGGGCTTGAATGCTGGGCCTGGGCACTGTCCATGAGCCTCTTTTGCTCAAGGCAAGCACTCTACCATTTGAGCCACAGCGCCACTTCTGGTTTTCTAGAGGTTGACTTAGAGAGAAGAATCTCATGGGCTTTCCTGCCAGGGCTGGCTTTGAACCTCAAGCTTCAGATCTCAGCCTCCTGAGTAGCTAGGATTACAGGCATGAGTTACGGGCAACACTGGGCTGATTTGACATTTTCACTGGGGAATTCCCAGTAGCAATAGGAAGCCTTTTCTCTACAAAGGTTAGGTTTATTCTATAATTTTTTCCTTTTCTTTTTCCCTTTTGCTGGGACTGAACCCAGGGCCTTGCTAGCTAGGCAAGTGCTGTATCACTTGTCTTATGCTCACATCCCTCTCATTATTTTCCATGACATCTATCCATCTTATAAAATATCGTGTGTTTGCTCTCGATGTGGTTAATAAAGAATCTGTGAACAAAGCAGGCAAAAATTCCTATTGAAATTTACTTTCAAGTTGGAAGATACATTGACAAAAATAATAAGCTAGGGGCTGGGAAGGTGGCTCAGTGGTAGAGTGCTTGCCTTGCATGCATGAGGCCCTGGGTTCAATTCCTCAGTACCACATACACAGAAAAAGCTGGAAGTGGGTGCTATGGCTCAAGTGGTAAAGTGCTAGCCTTGAGCTGAAGAGCTCAGAACAGTGCTCAGGCCCAGAGTTCAAGCTCCATGACCAGCAAAAATAATAATAATAATAATAATAATAATAATAATAATAATAATAATAATAATAATAATAATAATAATAAGCTATTCAGGAGGCTGAGATCTGAGGATCATAATTCAAAGCCAGCCCTGGCAGGAAAGTCTGTAAGACTCTTATCCCCAATTAACCACCAAAAGGCCAGAAGTAGAACTGTGGCTCAAGTGGTCAAGTAGTAGCCTTGGTCCAAATAAGCAGCAAGGGATTGTGCCCAGACCCTAAGTTCAAGTCCCAGTACCAGCGCACACAAGCGCATGCTCACATACACACACACAAAATAAATAAATAAGTAAAACATGGAATGACATAATGCAGGAAGTAGGATAAGGAAAAAGAGGTTGCAAGTTTTAAATATGGCTAAGGATATATCTGGGACCTTCTAAACAGTTTCTCAAGTGTCTTCAGAGGGAGTTGACCCAATTCTGAAAGGTTCCTCTCTGAAGTTTAGGATGCAACTTCCTTTGGTTGACTTGGGCAATCTCAACTTTTCTTTTTTTTTTTTTTTGGGGGTCCGGTTGTGGGCCTGAACTCGGCCTGGGCGCTGTCCCTCAGCTCTTCAGCTCACGACTAGCGTTCTACCACTTGAGCCACAGTGCCACTTCTGGCTTTTTTTCGTTTTTGCTTATGTGGTGCTGAGTAATCGAACCCAGGGCCTCATGCTTGCAAGGCAAGCGCTCTACCACTGAGCCACCTTCCCAGCCCCTTCTTTTTATTTCTTGTGTTGCTCCTAGGGCTTGAATTCTGGGCCTGAGCTAGTGTTCCAGCACTTGAGCCAAAGCTCCACTACTGGCTTTTTGCTGATAAGAGATAAGAGACTCACAGACTTTGCTGTCCAGGCTGGTTTTAAACCTCTCCTCAGGTTTGAGCCTCCTCTAGGATTTCAGGTGTGAATCACCAGTGCCCAGTTGCCACTTTTTTTTTTTCTTGTGCCTGACCTGGGGCTTGAACTCAGGGCCTGGGTGCTGTCACTCAAATTTGTACTCAAGGTTAGTACTGTATGACTTTGAGTCAGAGTTCCATTTTCAGCTTTTTGGTAGTCAATTGGAAATAAGAGTTTCTTGGGACTTTCCTGCTTGGGTTGGCTTTGAACCACAACCCTCAGGTCTCAGCCTACTGAGTAGCTAGGAATACAGGTGTGAGCCACCAGCACCCAGTTCTAGCTACCAGTTTTCTATTTTTCCAGTTTCCAAAAAATTGTAGGCCTCCTTAGTATGTATGTGTCCTCTCCTGTTTTCTGGTATATAGGGGACAAATCTAATATGTAGCATGATTTTGTATAGCTTTTCACTGAATCACTTTTACCTTTTAAAATAGTTGGGGGAGCCGGGTAGAGGTGGCTCACGCCTGTAATCCTAGCTACTCAGGAGGCTGAGATCTGAGGACCACGGTTCAAAGCCAGCCCAGGCAGAAAAGTCTGTGAGACTCTTTTGTGTGTGTATGTGTGTGTGTGTGTGTGTGTGTCCAGTCGTGGGGCCTGAACTCTGAGCCTGGGTGCTGTCCCTGCGCTCTTCAGCTCAAGGCTAGCACTCTACCACTTGAACCACAGCGCCACTTCCGGCTTTTTTTTCCTGCTTATGTGGTGCTGAGGAATCGAACCCAGGGCCTCAGGCATGCAAGGCAAGCACTCTACCACTGAGCCACCTTCCCAGCCTCTGTGAAACTCTTATCTCCAATAAACCACCAGAAAACCCGAAGTGGCGCTGTGGCTCAAGTGGTAGAGTGCTAACCTTGAGCTGAAGAGCTGAGAGACAGTACCCAGAGTTCAAGCCCCATGATCTGCCAAAAAAAAAAA
Source organism: Dipodomys merriami (assembly GCF_024711535.1). Lineage (NCBI taxonomy): Eukaryota > Metazoa > Chordata > Mammalia > Rodentia > Heteromyidae > Dipodomys > Dipodomys merriami. Next base: position 11,086,388 of record NW_027203270.1, read on the forward strand.
AAAGTTGGGGGAAAGCCAGGTGCTGGTGGCTTAACCTGTAATCCTAGCTATTCAAGGAACTGTAACTTAAAGAGGGCTAATAAGTTATTTCCAGTTAACTAACTCCCCCCTTTAAAAAAAAAAAAAAAGCGGGAAGTGGAGCTATGACTCAAATGGTTCAGCTCTAACTCAAGGACTGGGACCAAACCCTAAATTCAAGCCCCCCCCCCAAAACCCAGAAAGTTGGGGGGACATCAAAGATTATTTTGTACATCTGAACATTATATAATATTCAAATTTCACTGTCTATAGGTTTATTTTATTATTTATTTATTTATTTTGTAGGTCATGGGGCTTGAACTCTGGGCCTGGGCTCTGTCCCTCAGCTCAAGGCTAGGGCTCTACCACTTAAGCCATAGTGCCACTTCTGGTTTTCTGATGGTTAATTGGAGATAAGAGTTTCATAGACTTTCCTGCTCGGGCTGGCTTTGAACGATGATCCTCTAATCTCAAACTCCTGGAGCCACCGGCTCCCGGCTGGTTTATTTTTGATGCCAGATCTTCCTGTGTTGCTTAAACGGTCCTGGAACACCTGTTTCAGAGTCCAAGGCAGCTGAGACTAAAGTTTTAAGCTAGTTTTACTGCTTCTAGAAAGTCACTCTGTTTACTTACCACACTGCAACAGATTTTTACCACCAGTCAAAGATAATAGTAATTCCTATTTAGACCTTAGGCTTTGGGCTCTTGCCAGGATTGCAGGTCACTTGGATTAACTGCTTAGAATATGAGCTTCTAGATGGTGGTACCTGGGTCACAGGAACCTCCAAAATATCTGCTGTGACTAAGAAAACTCACTGACAATAGAGGAAGAACAAAGACGCGCAAAGATCAGCGTTTTGGCTTTAGTTCTGGGTTCAAATGCTGACCTTAGGAAAGTGGACTCCCCAGTGTGTCTCGCAGTAGAAATTAAAGTAGGGTCGCAAATGCGAGAAAGTGGGGGAAGCACTTCGTCACGAGCTGGTACTAATCGCGCCATGAGTTTCCGGAGGAAGCGTGGAGCCGGTGCTGAGCCTGCCAGCCAAGAAGCCCTCTGAGCCACTAGGCCCAGGCGCTGTCCGCCAGACGCCATTCGTGCGAGGCGCGGCAGCGGAGCTGTCAATCAAGCTGCGGTAGGGTGAGGTGGGGCGTGGCGTGACAGGCAGGGCGTGACCGGGGGGGCGTGGCGTCCGTGGAGGCTGATGCGCGTGCGCGAGGCGACGCAGCGCTTCTCCCTAGCTCCGGGCTCAGTGGTGAAAGTCGCGTCCCGGTCGCCTGCCGCGCGGCCGGATGAGGGGCGTGATGGACCCGGAGCCCGAGCTCGAGCTGTTGCTGCAGGAGGCCCGCGAGAACGTGGAGGCGGCACAGAGCTACCGGCGGGAGCTGGGCCAGCGGCTGCAGGGTCTGCGGGAGGCGCAGAGGCAGGTCGGAGGGCCGCATCCGGAGGGGCGCTGTGGGCCCGGGGCGGTGGGCGCGGACTGGGAAGGCTCGGGCGCGCGGGAATGCCGGAAAACCTCCGGGAGTAGAGGCGAGAGGTTCGAAAGGCAGACGGAGCCCTGGCAGGATCTGCTAACGGGGAAGCAGAAGCCGGGGAAATCGGAAGGGGACGACGAAATTTGGGGGATCGGAGAAAAGAGAGTTGGGGGACCGTTTGCAAAACCACGCGGGACAGAAGGGGGCAATGCATGTGAGCCCCCACTGAGCAACAGCGCGTGTGGGGGGCACAGAAGGTGGTGGTAACGGAAGAGGTTGGTGGGGGGGAGGTTATTTGGGAAAACTTGTAATAGATTCCTGTTAGGGATCCTGAGGAAAATGTGGGACAGCGACCTGGAAGGTAGTGTGTGTGGGGGGGAGAGATTTAAAAGTGGAGCCCGAATATTTGTTGTGGCGAGGGTTGGAGAGGAAAGAGAGGGAGAAGCGATAGGATTGGGAAGGGTAGCCATCATGTTAAATGAATGAGGTTAATGTTTGAAGGTTACGGACCTGGTTGCTTTGAATCAAAGTAATCTTGTTCTAGATGGATTAGAATTTAAGATGAAGTTGTTGGAAGTGCCCCAGAAGGAAAAATGAGATGCTTGAGCTAAGGTATACACAGGTATAGGGAGCTGGAAAAAGACATTGAGGCCGGACTGCTGAAGGAGAAGCTAAATATATTTACTTAGGGGCAGTTATCTCTTCCTTGGAGAAAGGGTTATCAAAGATAGATGGAAAACACGTGGGGTTCTGAGCACTCTCAAACAGACGTTAGAACCCACTGCTGAGTGTGTGATGGGATAAGTAACTTCGGGCCACTATTAATATAAGCACTTCTTAAACGTTTTCGGGAGTAAGTAGGATTCCATTTGATTTTCTCTGGGACTTATTTGATATTCTTGGATATTGTTATTGCTAAGAATATATAAAATGCTTTGGGTGGGCTGGGAAGGTGGCTCAGTGGTAGAGCGCTTGCCTTGCATGCATGAGGCCCTGGGTTCGATTCCTCCGCACCACATAAGCAAAAAGGAAAAAGCCGGAAGTGGCGCTGTGGCTCAAGTGGTAGAGTGCTAGCCTTGAGCTGAAGAGCTGAGGGACAGTGCCCAGGCCCAGAGTTCAGGCCCCACGACCGGACCCAAAAAAAAAAAATGCTTTGGGTTTTACATATCTTTGAATCCTTGTAGAAGGGCTGATGTACAGCAGATGTCATTCATATTTTATTAGCCAAACTGGGAGAAGAATATAGATATGATTGTCTTGGTTCAGCGAATACTTTTCAAGGCTTTCCAATGCACTTATCTAGATTTTCCTTTGGAAACATCTGCATTACTCTTGCTATTTTGAAATAAATGTTCTAAATCTGGTACATTGTTTTTTGTTTTTTTAAGTTTAAAACATTTCTTGGAGGCTATGTGCTGGTGGCCCTGCCTGTAATCCTAACTGTTCAAGAGGCTGAGATCTGAGGATAGAAGATTGAAGTCAGCTCAGGCAGGAAAGTCCATGTGGTTTATCTCCAATTAATCAGCAAAAAGCTAGAAGTGGAGCTGGGGTAACCTGAATGCTAGCCTTGAGGGAAAAAGCTAAGGGACAGCACACAGGGCCTGAGCTCAAGCTGGCAGATGGACAAACACATACACAAAATTTCTTGGGCTGAGTGTGTATGGCTTAAGTGGTAAAATACTTAACTAGTAAGTGAAGTTCTGAGTCCAAATTCCAGTATTGTAAAAAAAAAAATAGAATACTTCTTAATATATGACTAATGTTTCAACTAGTTGAAATGTCTTTTATATAAGTATGACTGTTTAACTCTGTGTCAGCAATTAAGCAGTAGGGTTGACACTGAAAGAATGAGGTTAGCACCTGGGAGTGGTGCTGAGGAATGTCTCATGACTGGATAGTGTATGTATTAAAAAAAAGTGATTTCCAATCATAGGTACATAGTTCAGTTTCCAAACCAAAGGCTGGGGGTGTGCCTCAGTGAGACAGTGCTTACCTATCATATGTAAGACAGTGGGTTCAATTCCAAGCACTGCAAAAAAAACAGCAAAACAAATATATAGTCTTTTATTATATATTTTTAAAATCAGTATGTTTCTGGGGCTGGGAATCAAACCCAGAGCTTGCACATGTTAGCAACCATATTGTCAGTGCACTATATCCATAGTCTATTTTGTATCCAGTAATTTAAATACAGAACATTCTTTCTGGTAACTTAGTGTGGTTTAATGTGGGTGTTTTGTTTTGTTTTGTTTTGGAGAGCCATTGTCTTATGAGGTAGGAAAGATTAAAAGCACATCCATCAGTTAGATTTATGATGACAGTGCCTTCTGACTATACTTGAAATAATAGTATAGCTCTCTTTTGTTAACTGGAATGTCTGAGTGTGCATGTTTGGATTTGTAGAATAAGATCTCTGACAATTTTTTTTTTTGTTTTCCTTTTAGGTTTTTTTTTTTTTTTTTTTTTTTGGTTGTGGGGCCTGAACTTGGCCTGGGCGCTGTCACTCAGCTCTTCAGCTCAAGGCTAGTGCTCTACCACTTGAGCCACAGCACCACTTCCAGCTTTTTCTGCTTATATGGTGCTGAGGAATTGAACCTAGGGCCTTATGAATGCAAGGCAAGCACTCTACCACTGAGCTACCTTCCCAGCCCCTCCTTTTAGGTTTTTTTTTTTTTGTTTTTTTTTAAGATAGATTCTAGATATGACCTTGATCTCACAATCCTCTCGCCTTCCATCTCCTATGTCAACTTACCTATATATCCAGTTTTTTTTGCTGGAACCCTAAGTCTTTCGAATTTTAGGTAAGCTCTTTATCACTGAGCTACATCTCCAGTATTTAAAAATAAGTAGCTGTTTTTGTTTGTTGTTTAGTATATTTTTAGAGTTCTAGTCATTTTATTCACTGCATAAAATACATGGCTTTTGGACTGGGAAGGTGGCTCAGTGGTAGAGCGCTTGCCTTGCATGCATGCGGCCCTGGGTTCGATTCCTCAGCACCACATAAACAAAAAGAAAAAAGCCAGAAGTGGTGCTGTGGCTCAAGTGGTAGAGCACTGGCCTTGAGCTGAAGAGCTGAGGGACAGCGCCCAGGCCCAAAGTTCAGGCCCCACGATTGGACCCCCCCCCCAAAAAAAAAAGGCTTTTTAGTTAAAATGAGGAAAATGAGAAGAGCAGAGAGGAAGGGATGCTATCATTTATGTATGCATGTAAATAATATATACATATTATATGTTTATGCATGTATGCATATATATATATATATATTATTATGCCTGTACTAGGGATTGAACCCAAGAGTCTAGATACTATCTTACTATGGCACTGTACCACTTAAGCTACAGCTTCACTTCTGGCTTTTTGGTGGTAAATTGGAAATAAGAGTCTCCAATTCAGAAAAGGTGTCTATAAAAGCATGAAGAAATGCCTTGCTTAAAAAAAAAAAAAAGAGTCTCCAATTCAGAATATACAACTCAGCTTTTATTGAAGTGAGGGCCTGGGCTCTGCTCCTGAGCTTTTGTGCTCAAGGCTAGTGATCTACCACTTTGAGCCATTTCTGGTTTTTTTGGTAGTTAATTGGAGATAAGAGTCTCATGGACTTTCCTGCCCACGCTGATGTTGAACTATGATCCTCAGATCTCAGCCTCCTGAGTAGCTAGGATTACAGGTGTGAGTCAACAACATTCAGCTGGACTTTTATTTTTAAGTATTCTTACAAAATTGTGAAACTACTATAATTGCCTAATTTGTATCATACCCTTAGCTGTCTCTATCACTAGTCCCCAAGTACTAACTTAACTTTCTTTCTCTGGATTTGCTTGTTCTGAGCGTTGTGTATACATGGAATCATACTCTATGTAATCCCTTGTAACTGACTTCTTTGACATATGTTTTCAGGATCCATTATATAGTAGCATGTGTCAGTGCTTTAGGCTTTTCATGGCTGAATATTTGCAGCGTGGATATATTACATTTTATTTATCTAGTCATTAATTACTGGATATCTGACTAGTATGAATATGCTGCTATGAGTACTATCTACGACCGAATATCAGTGTACAACTGTTTATGAGGGAATGTGCTTTTCTTTTCTTTTCTTTTTTTTTTTTTTTAGAATGTATCTACTAAGGCTGGGAATATGGCTTAGTGGTAGAGTGCTTGCCTAGCATGCATGAAGCCCTGGGTTTGATAAGCTCAGGGACAGTGCCAAGGCCTTGAGTTCAAGCCCCAGGACTGGCAAAAAAAAAAAAAAAGAATGTATCTATTAATTACTGGATCATATAGTAACTTTTTTTTTAGTGTAAGGTTTATTTAAATCTTTTCAGAAACTATTCCCCCAGGAAAAACTCTGCCTACTTTTTAATGTTTGATTTTGCTCCTTACCCTTTCACAATCTCATAAAGTTTGTATTTTAATAAGAAATTATGAATATGTCTAGAAGTCTAAAAGGAAGAATAAAACTATTCTGTCCTAAACAACTGCCACTGTGTAGTAGTTTCTCTTTGGTGGTTTGGGCCCTACCCTCTGTTTTCAGAGAAAAGGAAGTTCTGTGTCAGAATGGAAGAGCTGGCTCTAAATCTTAGTGCTTGAATAAGTTAAAGGCTAAATAGATGTTTTGTTATTTTCAAGAAATCAGATGTTTATAGCCACCCTGTCCTAATACTGAAATCTTAAGAACATTTCTCTGTACTGGAAGTATGGCTCAAATAGTTAAGTACCAGCCTTGAGAGAGAAGGCCCTGAATTTAAGCTCCAATACTGGCAGAAAGAGAGAGAAAGAAAGAAGAAAAGAAAGAAAGAAAAAAGAAAAGGGAAGAAAAAAGAAAGGAGAAAAGAAAAAAAGAATAATTTACTTGTAGCTCCCTGGAATATTTGGTACTTAGATGTAAATACCAAATAAATTAACTCCCACTCTCAGAGCAAATTTTCATTATGCATCAAGTATTTCTAGGTCCTATATAATGAAGTTAAGGAAATAGACCACTGCCCTCAGGGATTTACTCTCTGGTGGCCAATAAAAATAAAGCAAGTAAGGAAAACCTAAATTTTTGTACATTTGTTTTTAGATTACCTTTCCAGTATGTATTTCATCACTTACCCTATTCTACAGCATAGTGTTTTCTGCTTGTTTGAAGTATAGTTAATAAATAGAGATGCCAGCTATTCACTCAGTCCTCACACAGCAGCATGTAATGTGAGGACAGTGCTAACTGAGCTCTAGGCCTACAATTTAAACTCCATCTTTCTACATTATCAAAGCAGGATTTGTGTGAGGTATTAGAAGTGGTAAATGCCAGTATTTTAGTCTTTGCAATTATAGTTCATATATACAGTGGTATTGGCCTTCATTTGCCTTTTAGTATAGTGATTTTTTAATTTTGTTTTTTTTTTGGGGGGGTCTCTCCAGCCATAGATAAAAGCATGTTGCTAGCTGGGCGCCGGTAGTTCACACCTGTAATTCTAGCTACTCAGGAGGCTAAGATCTGGTTCAGAGCCAGGCCAGGCAGAAAAGTCTGTGAGAATTTTTATTTTTTATTTTTTTTATTTATTTATTTTTATTGTGAAAATACTGTACAGAGGGGTTACAATTACATGGGCAAGATAATGAGTACATTTCTTATCAAGCATTGTAGCCTCTTTGTTTCCCCTTCCCATCCCTTCCCATCCTCCCCCCCAATCTTCCCCACTCCCCCCCCCACTGTCTGTGAGACTTTTATCTCCAGTTAACCCCCAGAAAACCAGAACTGGCACCTTGGCTCAAGTGGTAGAGTGCTTGCCTTGAGCTGAATAGCTGGGAGACAGCACCCAGGTCCAGAGTTAAAGCCCCATGACGACCAAAAAAACAAAAAAAAGCATATTGTTTAAAATGTTAAATAATTGTGCAAATATATGCAAACAAATAACTGATCTGAAGTCAGTGCTTATCTAGCATGTACTTTTTGTTGTTCTGTTTTTGGTGCCTATCTTGGGGCTTGAGCTCAGGGCCTGGGCACTGTCCCTGAGCTGAACTGTTTTTAAAATCTCAAGACTAGTGCTCTACCACTTGAACCACAGCTCCACTTCCAGCTTTTTGGTAGTTAAGAGAAAAGAGTCTTACAGAGAACATTCCTTCATTCCTTCCAACCTCTATCCTCAGATCTCAGCCTCCTGAGTAGCTAGGATGACAGGCATGAGCCACTGGTGCTTGGCTGTCTTTTTTTTTTTTGCCAGTCCTGGGGCTTGAACTCAGGGCCTGGGCACTGTCCCTGAGCTTCTTTTGCTTAAAGCTAGCACTCTACCACTTGAGCACAGCATCACTTCCAGCTTTTTCTGTTTATATGGTACTGAGGAGTTGAACCCAGGGCTTCACACATGTTAAGCAATCACTCTACCATTAAGCCACATTCTGTGTGTGTGTGTGTGTGTGTGTGTGTGTGTGTGTGTGTGTGTGTGTGTGTGTGTGTGTATGCGTGTGTGCGTGCACGCGTGTGTGTGCATGCACACGTGTGTGCCAGTGCTAGGATTAAGACTTGAACTCCAGGGCCTAATACTCTTGTATGGCTCCACCTCCAGCATTTTGGAGGTTAATGAAAGATAATAGTTTCACAGGCTTTTCTGCTCTCTAAACCTTGATCCAGAGGATCACCATTCCAAGCTCCCAGCCATTTAAAAAAAAACTGTTTTCAGATAATCTTTTATAGATGTAACCAGTATTCTTTATATATATTTACATATATATGGTTTTTGGGGTTTTTTTTGTCTGTCGAGGGGCTTGAACTCTGGGTATGGGCGCTGTCCCTGCACTCATCAGCTCAAGGCGAGCGCTCTACCGCTTGAGCCACAGCACCACTTCCGGTTTTCTAGTGCTTTATTGGAGATGAGAGTCTCACTGATTGGTTGGGCTGGCTTTGAACCTCGATTCTCAGATCTCAGCCTCCTGAGTACCTAGGATTACAGGCGTGAGCCACCGGCGCCCAGCTTATTTATTTATTTTTATTTTTTTATTTTTTGTCAGTCGTGGGGCTTGAACTCTGGGCTTGAGTGCTGTCCCTCAGCTCTTCAGCTCAAGGCGAGTACGCTACCTCTTTGAGCCAAAGCGCCACTTCCGGTTTTCTAAGTGGTTTGATGTGTACTACTCGGTTTTCTATAGATCATTATAGCCACAGAATTTGAAAACACAGGATACTAAAGATTGGGGTATAGAGTTCAGTAAACAAAAAAAGAAAGAAAGAAAGAAAGAAAGAAAGAAAGAAAGAAAGAAAGAAAGAAAGAAAGAAAGAAAGGAAGGAAGGAAGAAAAGAAAGAAAGAAAGAAAGAAAGAAAGAAAGAAAGAAAGAAAGAAAGAAAGAAAGAAAGAAGTAGAAGTCGTTATGTCAAAAACGAACTTTACAACTTTGGTGGGGGGAGGAGGATTGGGGGGGTGGGGGGGAGGATGGTACAATGCTTGATAGGAAATGTACTCACTATCTTGCCCATGTAATTGTAACCCCTCTGTACAGTATTTTCACAATTAAAAAAAGAAAAGAAGGAAGGAAGGAAGGAAAGAAAAAAAAGAAAGAAAGGAAGAAAGAAGGAAAGAAAGAAAGAAAGAAAGGAAGAAAGAATTATTTCAGAAACCAAGATGGGAAGTCTTGGTAGCTCAGCAAGAAAACAAAGTTATTATTGATCCTTTTATCTCTCACTTCCTCTTCTGTTACCCATTTTCAAAACAAAACCTGTTTGGATATAATTTGTTACAGCAGTAACACTCTGTTATAGTATCTTAAGAAAAAGTCAATTTTACAACTAAAGAAGACCAAGAACAAATGAACTCATTTATAAGTAACCTATAATTCTATTCTTTCCAGACAGTTGCTGTTAACATTTTTTGTTCTGGTGCTAGGCCTTGAACTCAGGCCCTTGGGTTCTCACTTGGCCTTTTCTCTCATGGCTGATACTCTACCACTTTAGTTATACCCCCAGTTCTGGTATATTCTACAGAGTTGAGAGAATACTGTATATGCAACTTTGTATCTATTTTTTTTTTCTCTTAGCATTATAAGCACTTACCAAAAACATTTTCTTGAGCTGGGAATATCATTTAGTGGTAGAATGCTTGCCTCACACACATGAAGCCCTGGGTTTGATTCCTCAGTACCACACAAACAGAAAAAGCCAGTAGTGGTGCTGTGGCCCAAGTGGTAGAGTGCTAGGCTTGAGCAAAAGAAGTTCAGGAGCTGGGCGCTGGTGGCTCACTCCTGTAATCCTACCTACTTAGCAGGCTGAGATCTGAGGATCCCAGTTCAAAGCCAGCCTGGGCAGGAAACTCTGTGAGACTGTTACCTCCAATAAACCACTAGAAAACTGGAAGTGGTGCTGTGGCTCAAGTACTAGAGTGCTCACCTTGAGCTAAAGAGCTGAGGAACAGTGCCCAGGCCCAGAGTTCAAGCCCCAGGACTGGCCAAAAACAAACAGACAAAAAACTTGCCCTAGTTTGGTGGTTTATGCCTGTAACCCTAGTTTCTTAGGAGGCTGAAATCTCAGGATCATGGTTCAAAACCAGCCTGGGCAGGAATGTCCTTTGAGACTCATGACTCCAAATAACCACCAGAAAACCAAAAGTGGTGCTATGGCTCAAAATGGTATAACCTTGAGCAAAAGAGCTCAGGGACTGGGCCTAGACTCTGAGTTCAAGCCCCATGACTGACAAAAAAAAAAAAAAAAAAGGAAGAAATATATTTAAAACCAAGTATTTATGTTTGTTAGGCTGTTATTCTACCGGTTGAGCTATGACTCCAGCCCTGTGTTTCAATGTGTTTGTTGTTGTTGTTTTTGTTTTTGCCATACCTAGCGCTTGAACTCTGGGCCTAGGCCCTGTCCCTAATCATCTTTGTGCTCAGGGCTAGTGCTCTACCACTTGAGCACAGTGCCACTTCCAGCTTTTTCTGAGTAGTTTATTGGAGATAAGAGTCTCGTGGACTTTCCTGCCGGAGCTGGCTTCAAACTGTGATTCTTAGAGCCCAGCCTCTTGAGTAGCTAGGTTTGCAGGTGTGAGCCATTGGTGCCCAGCTTGCTCATTATTTTTGATGCATCACACTGGGACGCATGCTTGAGCCACGATCTGCCTACTTTAGAGTGAGATCACAGTGCCACTATGTTTTGCTTCCCTCCATGTTGGAGTCTCTCAGATTTTCCTCCCTGGTCTGGCCTGGAACTAAGATCATCCCAGTCTCAGCTTCCCATATATAGTTTAAGATGATAGGCACATGCCACTGTGCCCAGCTATGACTTAAGAAAGGGTCTCATGGGCAGGGAAGGTGGCTCAGTGGTAGAGCGCTTGCCTTGCATGCCTGAGGCCCTAGGTTTGATTCCTCAGCACCACATAAGCAAAAAGAAAAAAGCTGGAAGTGGTCCTGTGGCTTAAGTGGTAGAGCGCTAGCCTTGAGCTGAAGAGCTGAGGGACATCGCCCAGGTTCAGAGTTCAGGCACGACCGGACCCCCCCCCCCCAAAAAAAAGAGGGTCTCATGAACTTTTTTCTGCCTGGGTTGGCCTCAAACTGAACCTCAACTCCCAATAAGCTAGGATGATTATAGGCATATGAGACACCGGCACTTGTCATGCAGTATAATTTTTAGTGTTGAGGCAAATAGAATCTGTTATATATTTACAGAGCTTTTGCTGTTGATAGGATGAAATGTATTGACTGAGGTCCTGCAAATATCAGAAGCAAAGGTTTGTAGGCACAAGTAAATAATTTCAATATGGGAATACAAGCCACACATACCTTTGTTTACAAAAGACACTTGCACACATAATTACATAGATTTTTTCAGTCATCTTTTCAGAGGTACCCTTTACATATGGTAGTGTGAAAGCTGCTCGATTGGAAGTTTAATTGAAATAGAAAAGGAGGTTGAAAATTAGAATAGACATTCTGAATCAATGCTAAACTCATTGATGTTACTTAAAAGTATGGGACTGGCTGGGCGCCAGTGGCTCATGCCTATAATCCTAGCTACTTAAGAGGCTGAGATCTGAGGATCATGGTTCAAAGCCAACCTGGGTAGGAAACTCCGTGAGACTCTTATCTCCAATTAACCACCAGAAAACCAGACGTGGTGCTGTGGCTCAAGTGGTAGAGCACTAGCCTTGAGCTCAAGAGCTGAGGGACAGCACCTAGGCCCAGAGTTCATGCTCCACCACCGACAAAAAAAAAAAAGAAAGAGTATGGGACTAACACAGAGCCACACTTTTTTTTTTTTTTTTTTTGGCCAGTCCTGGGGCTTGAACTCTGGGCCTGGTCACTGTCTCTGAGTTTCCTTTTTTTTTTTTTTTTTTTTTTTTCTTTTTTTTTTGGTCCGGTCGTGGGGACTGAACTCTGGGCCTGGACACTGTCCCTCAGCTTTTTCAGCTCAAGGCTAGCGCTCTACCACCTGAGCCACAGCACCACTTCCGGCTTTTTACTTTTTGCTTATGTGGGGCTGAGGAATCGAACCCAGGGCCTCATGTATGCAAGGCAAGCGCTCTACCACTGAGCCACCTTCCCAGCCCCTCCTTTTTTTTTTTTTTTTTTTGTCTATGAGTTTCTTTTGCTCCAGGCTAGCGCTCTATTACTTGCGCCACAGCACCACTTCTGGCTTTTTCTGTTTATATGGTACTGAGGAATTGAACCCAGGGCTTCGTTCAAGGCAAGCACACTACCACTAAGCTACTATATTCCCAGCCCAGAGCCACACTTTCTTTTTTTTTTTTTAAGTAATTCGTGGGGCTTGAACTCTGGGCCTGGGTGTTGTCCCTCAGCTCTTCAGCTCAAGGCTAGCACTCTACCCCTTGAGCCACAGTGCCACTTCTGGTTTTCTGGTGGTTTACTGGAGATAAGAGTTTTACGGACTTTCCTGCCCGGGCTGGCTCTGAACCGAGATCCTCAGATCTCAGCCTCCTGAGTAGCTAGGATTACAGACGTGAGCCACCGGCGCCTGGGGAGCCACACTTCTTTATGTAGGTTTTTTAAAATGTATATTTATAATGCTTGATAGATAAAATGGTTCTTATTGTCATAAATCTGGTAAAAATGGCTAGTATGTTTTCTAAAAAGCCAAACAAATTTAGGGCCAGCCTTTTATTTTTGAGGGCAGTCAGTGAAACACTAATAGCTGTGGTCATTTTTCTTGTCTCTGTTAGCTATGAGATCTAGAGAAATCTAACTGTCCTATCTGTAAAACAGGAAAAATAGTGCCTACTTCCTACTTCACTTGGCTAGTGTTGGAATTAAATGAGAAACATTTATTTAATATGCTTAACACAATGCCTGGGACATTGGATATTCTTAATTAATGTGAGCCATAATAAGAAAGCCACTAAATAATACTGTTATTTGTGATGAACTCGTATTTCTCTAGCTGTCCACTTGTTCTTTAAATGCCTCCTACTCTTTCCCAGCAGAATGTTCTTTTTGAGCTCTGGTGGCAGTTTATGATTTGTTACACTTACAAGAGAACTTAATGTTTTCTTATAGTAGCTTATAGTTGCAATTGTCTATTTCTTTATTGGAATGAGAGAGAGAGACAGAGAGAGAGGGAGAGAGAGAGAGTGTGTGTGTGTGTCCGTGCGTGCATGCATATGTATGTGTGTATGTGTGTTTCCCCTAGAGAGGATCCAGTGTGTAATCTGGATTGACCTTGAACTTTTTGTTTTATTTATTTATTTGTCAGTCATGGGGCTTGAACTCTGGGCCTGGGCGCTATCCCTCAGCTCTTCAGCTCAAGGCTAGCGCTCTACCACTTGAGCTACAGCACCACTTCCGAACTTTTTGTTCTCCTATTGGGATTATGGGCATAAACCACCATGTGTAGCAGAATGATAGTTTTCTTTTAGGTCAAGACTGTACTTAATTTATCTCTGTGTGTGTGTGTGTGTGTGTGTGTGTGTGTGTGTGCGCGTGTGCACTCCAGACCTGGGACTTGAACTCAGGACCTGGGTACTGTCCCTGAGCTTTTGTGCTCAAGGCTAGTAGTACTCTACCACTTGAGCCATAGCTTCACTTTTGGCTTGTTGGTGGCTAATTGGAGATAAAAGTGTCTCACAGACTTTGTTGACCAGGCTAGCTTCAAACTACGATCCTCAGATCTCAGCCTCCTGAGTAGCTAAGATTATAGGCCTGAGCCACTGGTGCCTGGCTAAAAGCAATCATTTTATTTGCTTACATTGCTGGAGATTGATCAGTGCTGAACTAGGCAGTTCTGGTTTTGCTTGGCAGCACTCTTGTGGTTGCAGTTGGATGGCAGCTGAGGTTAGAATATCCAAGACAGTTTTCATTTATATGTTTGGAGCCTAGTGTTAGCAGGACTCAGAATGCTAGACCTTCATACCAGTCTCCAACTCTGTCTCACTATCTCACTTTCACTCTTGCTTTTGTTGTCCCCTGCCTCACTTCATCTTTTTATGGTCCTTTCTCTTGCACCCTCTCTTGCAACCTTCCTCCCTTTTTCCCTTCTCCAGTCAGTCTGTCCATGTGTGTGTGTGTGTGTGTGTGTGTGTGTGTGTGTGTGTGTTTGTGTGTGAGTGTGTGTGTGTGTGTGTGTGCGCGCGCGCGCGTGTGCTGGTCCTGGGTCTTAAACTCAGGGCCTGGGTGCTATCCCTGAGCTTTTTTGCTCAAGGCTAGTGCTCTGACACTTGAGGCACAGCTCCACTTCTAGCTTTTTGGTAGTTAATTTGAGGTAAGAATCTCACTGACTTTCCTGCCTAGACTGGCTTTGAACCACAGTTCTCAGATCTCAGCCTCCTAAGTAGCTGTTACATGACTGAACCACCAGTGCCAGCCCTTCTGCTGTCTTTCCTCCTAATTTTTCCTTTCTATGTGTCCTGTTTGCCAAGACAGCTTTGACACTTTTATGTAGTATAGCATAAAAGTGGAAGTTGCCTAGGAAGTGGCATGGAGTCTGTTTCATTGTTGCTATGAACATGTGACAGTGTTGCTAATCATTGTCCAGAGCCCAGATTCTAGGGTAGAGGACTACAGGCCATGAGTTCCAGGAGGTGTGGTTCTTGGTTTATTGGGGGGCAGTAATGTAGCAAACCACCACACCATGTTCTCAAATAGTCATGTCTGGGGGTAGGAGTTGAACTCAAGATCTCACTTGCTAGGCAGGCACTGACAGTTGCTTGTACACAAAGTTGTTTCTAGAAGAATTATGCCTACCATTAGTCCTTTTGTTGTAGTTATTTTTTTGATAGGGTCTTATGCCAGGGCCTCACTAGGACACGAATCCTCCCATCTGTGCCTCATATGTAGCAAGTACATGCACCACTCCAAGCATTTTGATTGAGATGCTGTCTCACTACCTTTTTGCCTAGAGTGGCCTCCCAGGTAGTAGGATTACTGGTGTGCATTGCTGCACCTACCTTCAGATAACCCATTTAGTGTCTAAAATAGCTATAAGATGAAGGTTTGATTCTTCATGAATTGGTTACATTTCAGAGGATATATATATTATAGATTTCTAGCTGTATAGAGATCTCTCTATCTCTATAATATGCACACTTCTTTCTTTCTTTTTTGATGCTGCCACCACTTGTGGACATCAGACTAAAGTTTCTTCAGCTACATGGACTCACACCAGGGACCTGCTAAGAAGCCTTCTAGGTCTGTAGCCTTGGGGCTGTATCATTGGTTCCTCTTCTGAGACTTCCAATTTCTTACCCTGAGAAGTTACTGGTTTTCTGAGCTCACTATCCTGCAGAAGGCATTTATGGCCTATCCAGCCTCTGATCATGTGATTTAATGGTTTGTCTATGTTTCTTTCTCTCTTTCACTCAGTGCTCTGTTACTGAACTATGCCCTCAGTCCTTCACCTTTTCTTTTCCCTTCCTTCCTCGTTCCCTCCCTCCCGACTTCCCTCCCTGTTTGTTTATAGACAGGGTATGTCAGGGTATGACAAGCAGACGGGTTAGCCCCAGACTCATGATCTTCCTTGCTCAGCCTGCAAAATGATAGGATTACAGATATGTGCCACCATGCCTGTTCATCCCTTATTTTTCATCGATAGTTCTTGCTTGTTTGTTTGTTTTTTTTTTTTTTTTGTCGGTCATGGGGTTTGAACTCTGGACCTGGGTGCTGTCCCGCCGGTACTCTTCAGCTCAAGGCGAGCACTCTACCTCTTGAGCCACAGTGCCACTTCCGGTTTTCTAGTGGTTTATTGGAGATAAGAGTCTCATGTACTTTCCTGCCCTTTCCTGCCCGGGCTGGCTTTGAACTGTGATCCTCAGATCTCAGCCTCCTCAGTAGCTAGGATTACAGGCATGAGCCACCAGTGCCCAGCAACATTTTTTTTTCTTTATTCAAATATATGCCTGTCACCTGCCAGTGGCTCACGCTTGTAATCCTGCCTACTCAGGAGGTTGAGATATGAGGAGCCAGGTTCAAAGCCAGCCTGGGCAGAAAAGTCTGTGAGACTCATCTCACAAACTATCAACAACAGAAAAAAAAAAAAAAAAGCTGAAAGTGAAGCTGCGGCTCAAGTGATAGAGTGCCCGTCGAGTAAAAAATGCTCAAGGACAGTGCCCAGGCCCAGAATTCAGATCCAAGGCCTGGCACACACACAAAAGCTATTTGCCGGGCCCTGGTGGCTTACACCTGTAATCCTGGCTACTCAAGAGGCTGAGATCTGAGGATTGTAGTTTAAAGCCAGCCCTAGCAGGAAAGTCCATGAGAATCTTATCTCCAGTTAACTACCAGAAAACTAGAAGTGGCACTATGGCTCAGGTGGTAGAGCAATCGCTTTGAACTAAAAAGCTCAGGGAAAGCACCCAGGCCCAGAGTTCAAGCCCCAAGACCAAAAAAACAAAACAAAACAAAAAAAGGGCTGGGAAGGTGGCTCAGTGGTAGAGCACTTACTTGCCTTGCATGCTCGAGGCCCTGGGTTCGATTCTTCAGCACCACATAAGCAAAAAGAAAAAAGCCGGAAGTGGCACTGTGGCTCAAGTGGTAGAATGCTAGCCTTGAGCTGAAGAGCTGAGGGACAGCGCCCAGGCCCAGAGTTCAGGCCCCACAACTGGACCCCCCCCCCAAAAAAAAAAAAAAGTTTATTTCTAGGAGAAGAAAATGATCCCAAGGGAATACCAAGTTTTAAGTGGCAGTGGTTGGTATTCTGTCATCAAAAAGATCCAGGGCTGGGAAGGTGGCTCAGTGGTAGAGCGCTTGCCTTGCAAGCATGAGGCCCTGGGTTCGATTCCTCCGCACCACATAAGCAAAAAGAAAAAAGCTAAAAGTGGCGCTGTGGCTTAAGTGCTAGAGCGCTAGCCTTGAGCTGAAGAGCTGAAGGACAGTGCCCAGGCCCAGAGTTCAGGCCCCACGAATGGACCAAAAAAAAAAAGATCCAGATTTGTGATGAGAACGCAGGGTGAGGTGAGATGGATTCTCTCTTCTGTAGCCCTCTCCTGTTTTGTGTTTCTATACTTCCTTTTTTTCTGAGGTTCTGAAACAAAAATAAAACATGGTCAGGCTCTGTAATGGCTGAAGGAGCTTTTGAATTCTGAAGAGGAAATTGACTTTACCCAACCAGTGGTTTCCTGTGTATGTTGTATCCGGTGAAGGAGGCAGGGCCTTGGTGATATATTGCCGTGCTCAACTGCAGAATTTCCTTTTGCTGGTGGTGGTTTGAAATGTGCTTCAAGGTTCTGACGTGTCTTCATGTATTCTTATATATTCTGCTATGTGCATTACATAGAAAAATCATCTGTGACAAGAAAATATGACTGATACAGCAATCCTGGATGTATCTTTTTAAAATAATATCAAAATTATAAGGCATTCTTTCCTTGGTTCTTTTTAGCATTAACTAGTTGTACAAAGGAAGTGTATTTGACATATCTAGACATTCAATAATGTACCTTGATCAGACTCAGCCCTTATCACTCTTTTATTTCCTTTCTCTCCTTCCTAATCTGTGTGTGTGCACGCGCGTGCACGCACGTGTGTGTGTGTGCACGTGTGTGTGCGTGCTGGTGCTTGAACTCAGGAGCAGGATACTACACTCTCTCAGACTTTTCACTTAAGACTGGCACACTACTACCACTTGAGCCATATCTCCTAATATGAAGCTAGTCCAAGCAGACAAATCCAAGAGACCAATAGAAAGCTAGAAGTGGTATAACACTAGCCTTGAATTCAGGACCAGGATACTACACTCTCTCAGACTTTTTACTCAAGACTGGCACACTACCACTTGAGCCATATCTCCTAATTTGAAGCTAGTCCAAGCAGACAAATCCAAGAGACCAACAGAAAGCTAGAAGTGGTATAACACTAGCCTTGAGCAGAAAAAGAAAAACGAGCAGAAAAAGAAAAACAAACACACAAGGCTCTGAGGTTCAGCCCCAGTACTAGCACAAATAAACACATGGTTTGGGTCATGGCTTGCCCTGGTATGCAAGCACTGTATGCAAGAGTTCCGTCTCTAGTATTGGGGAGGAAAAAATGTTAGTGTATATACCAATATCCTTTTTGTTTTTAGGATATATAAGATGTAAAGATTTTTTTTGGTCATATCTTTTAGAACAAGGTTCTTTTTTTTTTTTTGCTAGTTGTGGGGCCTGAACTCTGGGCCTGGGCCCTGTCCCTTAGCTCTTCAGCTCAAGGCTGACACTCCACCACTTGAGCTACAGCGCCACTTCTGGCTTTTTCTGCTTATGTGGTACTGAGGAATCGAACCCGGGGCCTCATGCATGCAACGCAAGCACTCCACCACTGAGCCACATTCCCAGCCCCAGAACAAGGTTCTTTATCTGAACTTTATAGATTGAGAGCAGTATGTTTCTTAAGTGTGGCTATGCAATTACAGATCACAGGTTTAATTTTGAAAAAATGAGTCTATCTGTATAGTCCTCCTCCTGCCCTTCCTCTAAGTTTCTGCTTCAGTCAATCTGAGATGTACCCTGCAGTCTGAATTACAAGAAGCTTACATGATTCTTTGCCAAAGAAAGTTCTGTAATTACTCCTATAGGCAATCCATGGCTGCGATTCGAAAGAACTTGTCAACTTTTGAAATTGAATGATTTTTTTTCATTTTTTATTACTTATTTAATTTGATTTTTTTCTTTTTCTTTTTTTTTGGGGGGGGGGGTCTGGTCGTGGGGCCTGAACTCGGCCTGGGAGCTGTCCTTCAGCTCTTCAGCTCAAGGCTAGCGCTCTACCACTTGAGCCACAGCGCCACTTCTGGCTTTTTTTTTTTCCTGCTTATGTGGTACTGAGGAATCGAACCTAGGGCCTCATACATGCAAGGCAAGCGCTCTACCACTGAGCCACCTTCCCAGTCCTTTTGTTTTTCTTAATTGAAGATAAAAGCCTTACAGACTTTCCTGCCAGGGCTGATTTTGAACTGCCATCATCAGATCTCAATCTCCTGAGTAGCTAGGAATACAGGTGTGAGCCACCAGGGCCCGGTGATTTTTTTCCTTTAGAGTCTGGATTCCTTTTTCTAGAAAGAGAACCTGTAAATTTCCCATCCAGAGTCACAAAAAAGCACAAGGATTCAAGAAGAATTAAGTCATTGTCCCAGCTCTGCTTCCTCTGAATCTTTTTTCGGTTATAAATTCTTAGTTTTCTCTTAGAATAATAAGGGAATTTTATGTGAGGTCAGTTTTGTCTTGTCTTGTTTTGTTTTGTTTTGTTGTGTGGTATGCGTGTGCGTGTGCGTGTGTGTGTGTGTGTGTGTGTGTGTGTGTGTGTGTGTGTGTGTTAGTTGTGGAGCTTGAACTCTGGGCCTATGCGCTGTCCCTCAGCTCTTCAGCTCCAGGCTAGCGCTCTACCACTTGAGTCACAGCGCCACTTCCAGGCTTTTGTGTTTATGTGGTGCTGAGGAAGCAAACCCAGGGCCTCATGCCCCACTTCTGGCATTTTTCTTTTTGCTTATGTGGTGCTGAGGAATCCAACCCAGGGCCTCAGGCCTGCAAGGCAAGCGCTCTACCACTGAGGCACCTTCCTAGCCCTGTTTTCATTTTATTTTTAACTGTATTTTTTTTGTCTTTTCTTTTTGGTACTGGGGATCAAACCCAGGATGTTGCACTTGCTAGGCAAGCGCTTTGCCATGGAGCTACATCCCAGCCTCAATTTTTTTTTTAAATTGTATTCTTGTATTCTTTCTGTGCTTCTTTCATTAAAATGAATTTTAAGTCCTTAGTAATTATGTTTTTGTACCAGAGCTACATTGTATAAATAATAATAATTCCTGCTTTTCTTTCCTTTTTGTTTTTGCTTTTTAGGCACAGGATCTTGCCATGTACTCTAGGCTAGCCTCAAATTTACTATCCTGTATCAGCCTCCTGAGTGCTGGGATTACAGGCCTGTACCAACACACCTGGCATAGTAATAATTTCTAACATTTATTTATTGAGAACAACAATGTGCAAGTTAACTTTACCAAACTCAGTACATAGGTTTTAATTATGCTTCACAGCCACTACATGAAATTACCATTAAATATACTCAGTTAACAAGCAAATTGAAGCCTACATTAACTTAACATAGTTTGTGGAACAGTAGAACTAGGTCTTGAGTCCTTTCTGATATAGTGACCAATTCTGTGTAGTTCTATAGATTACAAACTAATCTAATTTTTTTTTTTTTTTTTGTCGGTCGTGGGGCTTGAACTCTGGGCCTGAGCGCTGTCCCTCGGCTCTTCAGCTCAAGGCGAGCGCTCTACCACTTGAGCTACAGCGCCACTTCCGGTTTTCTGGTGGTTTATTGGAGATAGGAGTCTCACGGTCTCTCCTGCCCCGGCTGGCTTTGAACCGCGATCCTCAGATCTCAGCCTCCTGAGTAGCTAGGATTACAGGCGTGAGCCACCAGCGCCCGGCAAACTAATCTAATTTTGTGTGGTTGTATAGATTACAAATTAATCATATATCTATAGATATATGCATAGACAATGGAATATTGTTCAGCTTTAAAAAGGAAGGATAGGGTGGGGCACTGGTGGTCATACCTATAATCCTAACTGAGATCTGAGGATCAGAGTTTGAAGCCAGCCCAGGCAGGAAAGTCCAGGAGACTCTTAACCACCAAAATAGCTGGAAGTGGCACTGTGGCTCAAGTGGTAGAGTGCTAGTCTTGAGCAAAAAAGCTCAGGGATAGCATCAAGGCCCTGGACTAGCACAAAACAAAACACTTTCTTCCCTCCCCCTTCCCCTTCCCTTTCCCTTTCCCCTTGCCCTTGCCCTCCCCTCCACCCTCCTCTCCCTCTCCCTCTCCCTCTCCCTCTCCCTCTCCCTCTCCCTCTCCCTTTCCCTCTCCCTCTCCCTGACCCTGTTCCTGTCCCTCTCCCTCTCCCTCTCCTTTCATGGGGCTTGAACTCGGCCTAGGCGCTCTACCACTTGAGCTACCACACCACTTCCAGTTTTCTGGTGGTTAATTGGAGATAAGAGTCTCACAGACTTTCTTGCCCGGGCTGGCGTTGAACCACGTCAGATCTCAGCCTCCTGAGTAGTGAGGATTACAGGTGTGAGCCACCAGTGCCTGGCTAACATTTTCTTTTTAATGAATGGAAGATAAAAGTTGTGCTGTACCTTTTAATAATTATGATGGTGATGACTGTGATTTAACTTTTTCTAAATATTCTAAATTTGAGCTTTTTAAAAAATTTCCTTCTAGATCAAAGAGAGTGCATCACAGACAAGGGATGTGCTCAAACAGCACTTTAATGACTTAAAGGGAACCCTTGGGAAGCTCCTGGATGAGCGATTGGTGACCCTTTTGCAACAGGTGGACATCATTGAACAGGAGACCATTAAACCACTGGATGACTGCCAGAAGCTCATAGAACATGGAGTTACCACTGCAGAGGACCTGGTCCGAGAAGGTGGGCGTCGAGAGAGCCTGTTAAATGTGGTTCATTCAGATTGATACTTGGCTGATGTGTCAAGATACCAGCAGGCTTCTTGACATTTATGGGGTCCCTGGGATGTTTCTATCTTGAGAGTTTATAATATGACAGATCTGAAGTATCCCATGGTAAGTATAATTGAAGTACTGATCAGAATCATTTACAAAATAATCAGTAAATAGGGGCTGGAAATGTGGCTTAGTGGTGGAGTGTTTGCCTAGCATGCATGAGGCTCTGGGTTCAATTCCTCATTACCACATAAACCAAAAAAGCTGGATGTGGTGCTGTGGCGCAAGTGGTAGAGTCCTAACCTTGGGCAAAAAGAGAAGCTTAAGAACAGTGCAGAAGCCCTGAGTTCAGGACCCAGGACTGGCAAAAAAATAATAAATAAATAAATGATTTGTCCAAATGGTTTTGTGATTCTATGTGTTTTGTGGAACAGTTTTAAGGTTATTTTGAATTTGTTCAAATATTTTTCAGTGTAAGTAGTTTATAGAACTTAAATCCCCATCTCTTTTGAGAATGTTAAAATGATTGGTTTATTTCTGAAACTTAGATTTGATTTTGGTTTTGGGTTTTTTGGTTTTGTTGTTTTAATTGGTACCTGTCCTGGAGCTGAAACTCAGAGCCTGGGCACTGTCCATGAGCTTCTTTTGCCGAAGGCTTGGCTTGTATTACACCTCTACTTCTGACTTTTTCTCAACCTCCTGAATAGCTAAGATTACAAGTGTGAGATACCAGTACCTGGTGAAACTTAGATTCTTATGTTTCTATCTTGAACAAGATTTTTTGGTTAAGTCATACCAAAGTCTTGCCTTATTTTCTCCCCTGCTTCATGGGGACCTTCCTACTGCCAACATGGGTGTCTGTCAGGTTCACTAAATGAAATGGTAGCAGTTCTGTTCTTTGGGATTCATAGCTCAGTGAGAGAAGACATGCTGAGTGAGATCTGTCTGTCTAGAAAAGTACAGGGTAGTTTTCTGAAGGAATCCCATAGAGCTTGAAGAAGTTCACCTGGACACTTAGATGGACAAGTTAAATTATAACCTATTGTACTACCTTTTTGAAATTCAGAAAAAAAGTACTAAAAGGAAAAGTTCTAGGGCCATGACTCAAGTGATACAGTGCCTGCTTAGCCAGCACAAGGGCCTGAGTTCAAACCCAGGCATACATGTATAATCTAGCACTCCGGAGGGAGATATAGATATAGCAAGATTCCAAGTTTTAGGCTGGCCTGGATTTCAAGTTCCAGTCCAAGCTGAGTTACAGCAAGAACTTGTCTCAAATATATAAAGAAACTGTATATGAAAACAGCCCAAGGGCTGGGCTGGGAATATGGCTTAATGGTAGAGTGCTTGCCTAGCATGCATGAAACCTTGGGTTTGATTTCTCAGCACCACATAACCAGAAAAGGCCAAAAGTGGCACTGTGGCTCAAAGTAGTAGAGTGCTAGCCTTGAGCAAAAAGAAGCTCAGGGGCAGTGCCCATGCCCTGAGTTCAAGCCCCAGGACTAGCAAAAAAGAAAAAAAAAAAAGTATCCTCAACATATTGGGGGAAAATAAAAAGAAATTTATCAAGCATACCAAAGGAAAAGAGATGGCCGTGATGCCACGGAGAAGTGACATCAGGTTTAGAGTGAATGGCAAAATCAAGGATTCATGGAAGCCAGATGTTTGTAACTCATGCCTAAAATCCTAGCTATTCAGAAGTTTGAGATCAGAGGGTCTTGATTCCAAGCCAAATCAGGCAGGAAAATCTATGAGACTCTTTTTTAACCAGTTCTGGGGCTTGAACTCAGGGCCTGGGCACTGTCCCTGAGCTTCTTTTGCTCAAGGCTAGCACTCTACCACTTGCCACAGCACCACTTCCAGCTTTTCTGTTTATGTGGTACTGAGGAATTGAACCCTGGGCTTCATGCATGCTAGGCAAATTCTTTACCACTAAGCCACATTCTCAGCCCCTTTGAGACTCTTATCTCCAAGAATCTACTCAGAAAAAGCCAGAAGTAACACTGTGGCTCATGTGGTTGAGTGCTAGCCTTGAGCAAAAGAAGCTCAGGGAAACCGGGCACCGGTGGCTCACACCTGTAATCCTAGCTACTCAGGAAGCTGAGATCTGAGGATCGCAGTTCAAAGCCAGCCAGGGCAGGAAAGGTGAGACTCTTATCTCCAATAAACCACTAGAAAACCGGAAGTGGCGCTGTGGCTCAAGTGGATAGCACTAGCCTTGAGCTGAAGAGCACAAGGACAGCCCCCAAGCCCAGAGTTGAAGCCCCACAACCAACAGAAAAAAAAAAAGCTCAGGGACAGAGCCAAGGCCCAAAGTGCAAGCCCCAGAACTGGCCAAAAAAATTTTGGGGGGATAAAATTATTGATTAGTTATGGATGATTATGTGGATATAAAATGAAGGGGAAAAGGAAGGATTTTGGATGATGAAAATGAGCTTGGTTTTGGGTGATGAGGTCAATGGTGGTGTTATTTATTGACATAGGAGGTGAAGGAAGAATAGAGATTTTATGGGACACTTAGGCATTTCATTTTGGGTCCTGAAGGTGTCAGAGTCACAGTGGTATATGCATTTAATCCAAATCCATGTGTAAGTAAAATCATCAAGAGATACTGTATAATATGGACAGAACACCAATGTATGCCAACATTTAAAGAGCACTTGAAGGAAAAAGGAGCTCAAGAAGGAAACTAAATTCCATCCATCCCACAGAATGAGCTTGGTGGATGGCATAGGATAAAATGTATGGATAGCTCAAAAGTCTGTCACTCCAGCTGGAAGTTAATTGCCTTTTGATCTCCTTTGAATTCAGTGTTAACTTTACATAGTAATAATAATGGTCAATGAGAAGTTCTTATTTTTCACTGACCATAATAGTGCCTTTGAGAAAATTCTTTTTAGGAAGACCACAGAATATCTTTCTCTGGAGGCTTTGGACTTGGAAACAAATTCAGAAACAGGCCAGCACAGGTCAGGAGTGTTCACTCATCATCCAAGGACTGTTTTCATTTTAGAAAATAAATCCTTTGGGGCAAATACATATTTGTTATAGCACTTGGTGCTTGAATTTTTTTTATATACTTCAAAAACATTGTTAATTTCTCACTCTTCCTCCCAAGGGAATTTGGAGCATTTGGAGGCAGTATTCAATGTGTTTCTGTTTTTCTGAGTAGAGTTTTTTTTTTCTTTCTGATAATACTGGTGTTTGAACTCAGGGACTCACACTGGCTTGGAAATTGCTTGCTTATCTCGTATACTACCATTTGAGCCACATCTCTGGCCCTGCTTTTTGCCTTTTTTTTGTCGGTAGTGAGGTCTGAACTCTAGGCCTGGGCACTGTCCCTCAGCTATTCAGCTCAAGGCTAGCACTCTACCACTTGAGCCATAGCACCACTTCCGGCTTTTTTTTTCTGCTTATGTGGTGCTGAGGAATCGAACCCAGGGCCTCATGCATGCAAGGCAAGCACTCTACCACTGAGCCAACTTCCCAGCCCCTGCTTGTTATTTTAGAGATGGTGTTTCTCAGATTTCTCTGTCTCTAACTGGGTTCACGTCATGATCCTGTGGATCTAAGCCGGTAGCTTAGATCTATAGATAGGATTGCAGGCTAATGGTGCCAGGCTCCTGTTTTTCTTTGGGTGAAGAGAATCATAGGCTCTAACTTCAGTAACTCCAGGGTGCATTGAGATAACAAGGAGTTTTGGCAGTGTTTTTCAGTACTATGGAGGATTTAGAAGTTGTTTATTTTCATACCCACTGTACTACATTTCCTATTATCCTGTTGAGTAATTTCTGACCTAATGTATGATGTTTTCTCTGGCACATCTGACTACATCATTTGGCTTTTTCCTTTTTCCTTTTTTTTTTGGCTGATCCTAGGGCTTGAACTCAGGGCCTGAACACTGTCCCTCAACTTTTTTTTTTTTTCCTCAAGACTAGTGCTCTACCACTTGAGCCATAACTCCACTTCTGGCTTTTTTGGTAGTTTACTTGGATGTAAAGGTCTCATAGACTTTACTACCTGGCCTGACTTTGAATCCTCATCCTTAAATCTTAGCCTCCTGAGTAGCTAGGATTACAAACATGAGCCACCAGTGCCAGGCATTCATTTGTTTTTTTAAGACCTTGTGTCCTGTTGTTCCTATTAGGATAATATTTTGTTTCTATTGAAGTTAAAGATTCTGTAGTAGGGATGGAAAAAAATTCCTGAGCCTACTGCTTTATGGAAAATTGATTATTGGAAATAGAGTGCTTGTATGGAACACAACCTTTCTTATCTCTGGTAAAATGCTGCCATGTATACTGTAACCCCTTTCCTCTTGAGCCTAGCTTTTATAAAATAGCCTCCTTTTCTTATTTTTTCTCTTCTCTTCTTTGCTTTGGTGCCAGTTCTGGAGCTTGAACTCAGGGCCCTGGAGCTGTCTCTGAGCATTTTTGCTCAAGGCTAGCACTTGAGCCACAGCTTCACTTCTAGCCTTTTGTTGGTTAATCAGATATAAGAGTCTCTCAGTGGCTCATGCCTGTAATTCTAGTTACTCCACGATGAAATCCTGAGGCCCACAATTTGAAGCCATCCCAGGCAGGAAAGCCTGTGATACTCTTTATCTCCAATTAACTACCAAAAAATCCAGAAATAGTGCTGTAGCTCAAGTGGTAGAGCACTAGCCTTGAGCACAATAGCTCAAGGACAGTCCTCAGGTCCTGAGTTACAGCCCAAGGACTGATACAAAAAAAAAAAAAAAAAAATCATGGACTTTGCTGCCTAGGCTGGCTTGATACTGAGATCCTCAGATCAGCCTAAGAAACAATGATTGCAGGCATGAGCCACTGGCTTCCTGCTAATAATTTCTTTTTCTGTGTTTATCCTTGCTTACAGCTGGTTCTCTGCCACTTGAGCCATGCCTCCAGTTCAGCATTTTGGTGGTTACATGTCTTTGTTTGTTTGTTTGTTTTTTTGGGTCTGGTCTTGGGGCCTGAACTCTGGGCCTGGGCGCTGTCCCTCAGCTCTTCAGCTCAAGGCTAGCGCTCTACCACTTGAGCCACAGTGCCACTTCCGAGGAATCGAACCCAGGGCCTCTGGCATGCAAGGCATGCACTTTACCACTAAGCCAACTTCCCAGCCCCTGGTTACATGTCTTATGGACTTCTCTGGCTGACTTCAAACTCAGTCTTCCAGGTCTTAGCCCCTGAGTAACTAAGACTATAGAGATGAGCCACTAGTGTAAAACTAAAATAGTCTCCTACTTTTTTGCCTTTTGCAGGTTTGAGTATGGCATGACTTCTTTTTTTAAAATTGTTATTATAAAGGTAAAATAGAGAGGGTTTATAGTTACATAAGTCAGGTGATAAGTACATTTATTTTTGTCACCCTTCCCTTGCTCTCCCAGTTTTTCCTCCTGTGGCATGACTTCTAGCAGGAATTATTTACAAGAGAACTGGGAACCCATATAGACACAAATTGTGTTTGTTGGTTGCTTTCTGGTGTGGCCATTTTTCACTGTACTCATTTTCTTACACTTGGTTGTAGGTGAGATTGCCATTCTTGGTGGGATAGAAGAACAGAATGAAAAACTGTGGAGCTTTGCCAAAAAGGCTTCCCACATCCAGTTGGACAGGTAAAAGAGTTTGTCCTTGGGACATAGGTTTAAGTGTTTTAGTAATGTCTCCTTTTTTCCCCAAGATGAAAGGAATATATTTTTTCAAGTTTTTTTTTTTTTTTTGGTCGGTCATGGGCTTGAACTCTGGACCTGTCCCTCAGCTCTGCAGCTCAAGGCAAGCGCTCTACCGCATGAGCCACAGCACCACTTCCGGTTTTCAAGTGGTTTATTGGAGATAAGAGCTTCATCCTTGAGCCGGGCACCAGTGGCTCTCGCCTGTTATCCTAGCTACTCAGGAGGCTGAGATCTGAGGATCACAGTTCAAAACCAGCCTGGGCAGGAAAGTCTGTGAGACTCTTATCTCCAATAAACCATCAGAAAGCCAGAAGTGGCACTGTGGCTCAAGCGGTAGAGTGCTTGCCTTGAGCTGAAGAGCTGAAGGACAGCACCCAAGCCCAGAGTTCAAGCATCCTGCCCAGACTGGCTTTGAATAGTGATCCTCAGATCTCAGCCTCCTGAGTAGCTAGGATTACAGGCGTGAGCCACTGGATCCCAGCTTATTTTTTCAAGTTTTTACCCTTGGGTATAGCTATGAAATAGTTGTGATTATAATCTTTGGCAGTGTTATTACAGATCTTTTTCAGCTCCAGTGTATTAGAGGAATGTGGAGACAGGATTTTTTCATATAGTCTAGGCTCCAGGCTGGCCTTGAGCTTGTAATCTTCCTGTCTGAACCTCAGGAATGCTAGGATTATAGGCATGCACTATCATTCCTAAATTCCAATGATCTATATAACATATAGATTATATATAATTGGCCAGGGGCTGGGAAGGTGGCTCAGTGGTAGAGCACTTGCCTTGCATGCCTGAGGCTCTGGCTTCGATTCCTCAGCACCACATAAACAAAAAGAAAAAAGCCGGAAGTGGCGCTGTGGCTCAAGTGGTAGAGCGCTAGCCTTGAGCTGGATAGAGCTGAGGGACAGCTCCCAGGCCCAGAGTTCAGGCCCCACGACCGTACCCAAAAAATAAAATAAATAAAAAAATAATAATAATTAGCCAGGTGCCAGTGGCTCATGCCTGTATTCCTAGCTACTCAGGAGGCTGAGATCTGAGGTCACAGTTCAAAGCCAGCGAGGGCAGGAAAATCTGTGAGCCTTTTTTTTTTTTTTTAAATTGTGAAAATACCGTATAGAGGGGTTACAATTACATGGGCAAGATAAGGAGTACATTTCTTTTTTGGGCGCTGTCCCTCAGCTTTCAGCTCAAGGCTAGCGCTCTACCACTTGAGCCACAGCACCACTTCCGGCTTTTTTTCTTTTTGCTTATGTGGTGCTGGGGAGTTAAACCCAGGGCCTCATGGATGCAAGGCAAGCGCTCTACCACTCAGCCACCTTCCCAGCCCCCTCCGTGCGACTCTTATCTCCAATAAAAACCACTAGAAAACCAGATAGCTCAAGGGGTAGAGTGCTCACCTTGAGCTGAAGAGTGCAGGGACAGTGCCCAAGCCCAGAGTTCAAGCCCCACAACCAACCAAAAAAAAAAAAGATTGTATATAACATAAAGATTAAACCCCCATACTCTTTTCTGGGGGAATTCAGGATCCTTCTAACATGTAACTGACCTAAAGTATGTTTTCAACTCTTTGAGTTAAAAGTCTCTTAAATGCATGTGTTTTGTTTCCTCAGCTTACCAGAAGTGCCTTTACTGGTTGATGTGCCATGTTTATCTGCTCAGTTGGATGATTCAATTCTTAACATAGTGAAAGACCACATTTTTAAGCATGGGACAGTAGCATCTCGCCCACCAGTACAGATAGAAGAACTAATAGAAAAACCTGGAGGCATCATAGTACGGTGGTGTAAGGTATGTAATTCAGAATTGCAGAAGTAGGAGAAGTAGATGGAGGTGTGGCTGAAATGATAGAGCCCCAGCTGTGTAAGCCAAGGCTAATACCAACCACAAAAAATAAAAGGAAAATAGTAATGGTGTGTTTCTTTTGGTCTTCTCTATCTAGCATAGCCCATATTCAGTTCATGGGCCTATGTGCTTGGTCTAGAATGTTTCCACTTGTTCTCTAGTTTTTACTTAACAGAAAACCTTTCTTTTTAGGTGGATGATGACTTTACAGCCCAAGATTACAGGCTCCAGTTTCGTAAATGCACTTCAAATCATTTTGAAGATGTCTATGTAGGTTCTGAAACTGAATTCATAGTATTGCACATAGACCCCAATGTCGATTACCAGTTCAGAGTCTGTGCCCGTGGAGATGGCCGGCAAGAGTGGAGTCCTTGGAGCGTCCCCCAGATAGGCCATTCCACACTGGTGCCACACGGTATGCTGTTCTCTTCCCATTGATAGAGCTTACTTATGTTTAGAAATATTTATATTCTTGGGGCTGGGAAGGTGGCTCAGTGGTAGAGTGCTTGCCTTGCATGCATGAGGCCCTGGGTTCGATTCCTCAGCACCACATAAGCAGAAAAAGCCAGAAGTGGGACTGAGGCTCAAGTGGTAGAGCGCTAGCCTTGAGCTGAAGAGCTGAGGGACAGCTCCCAGGCCCAGATAGAGTTCAGGCCCTGCGACCAGAAAAAAAAAAAAAAAGAAATATTTATATTCTGTGCTACAAGTAGCAGGCTGATCAGTTTATTCTTCAGGGTAAGTCCTGAACTGGTGAGAAGAATATGAATCATGTTTCTTTCTAACTACTTCATGTAAATTTGGTCTTCATCAGTTATTAACTTTAGAGTTCAAAACTAATGCTAGAGGGACTGGGAATGTGGCTTAAAGGTTGAGTGCTTGCCTAGCATGCATGAAGCCCTGGGTTCGATTCCTCAGTACCACATAAACAGAAAAAGTCAGAAGTGGTGTTGTGGCTCAAGTGGTAGAACACTAGCCTTGAGCAAAAGAAGCTCAGGGACAGTGCCCAAGCCCTGAGTTCAAATCCCAGTACTGGCAAAAATAACAACTAATACTAGATAGATTCTTAGCATAACATAAAACTAAGATTGAAAATACTGCATAGGACACTGATTTTTTTTCCAAGCCTTCAATAATGTGGCTAGAGGAGTTTACGTAAAAGCATTTTTTTTTTGTTGGTCATGGAGCTTGAACTTTAGGCCTGGGCACTGTCCCTCAGCTCTTCAGCTCAAGGCTAGCACTCTCCCACTTGAGCCACAGTGCCACTTCTGGCTTTTTTCTGACCCTTTTTTTTTTTTTTTGGTCGGTCGTGGGGCTTGAACTCTGGGCCTGGGCGCTGTCCCTCAGCTCTTCAGCTCAAGGTAAGCGCTCTACCACTTGAGCTACAGCGCCACTTCCGGTTTTCTGGTAGTTTATTGGAGATAGGAGTCTCACGGTCTCACGGTCTCTCCTGCCCGGGCTGGCTTTGAACCGCGATCCTCAGATCTCAGCCTCCTGAGTAGCTAGGATTACAGGCGTGAGCCACCAGCGCCCGGCACTTCTGGCTTTTTTGTTTCTGTTTATGTGGTGCTAAGGAATCAAACCCAGGGCCTTAGGCGTGCAAGGCAAGCACTCTACCACTGAGCCATCTTCCCAGCCCTACTTAAAAGTTTTAATGTTTAAAATTAGTCTCTCTCCTTCAGTTTATTCTCCTTTCAGCTTCTTAGTTTGCTGAAACTAAGATATCTGCCACACACCTGGCTACATATTAATTATTTTTTTAATGTGGTATGGGGATTTGAACCCAGGGCCTTGTGCATATGTAACATGCTCCACTCTAGTTCAGTCAAATTTGAACCATGATTTTATTAGCTGGGATGTAATAGTTGTTTGATTTTCCATTCTAGAATTATGTGCTAATATACTAAATAGTTTTTTGTAATTTGTGGGACAAACTATGGGACCTTATTACTGAATATTCTGTTTTGTTAAACATAGACAGGGTTAACATCTATGACAGTCACTTTCACTTCTCCATTCTATTTAATGTGTCTGTGTTGAACTTATCACTGAAAAGATTCTAATAATGTTGAATATATTTGCTTTTAAAAAGAGTGGACAGCTGGCTTTGAGGGGTACAGTCTGAGCAGTCGAAGAAATATAGCCCTTCGGAATGATTCAGAATCCTCTGGTGTTCTGTACTCAAGCGCTCCAACCTACTTCTGTGGGCAGACCTTGACATTCAGGCAAGTGGATTTAGCCATGTGTGTAAAGAATGTAGAAGCTAGATTTAAAATGTCCTATGCCAGGTGCTGGTGCTCACCCCTATAATCCTAGCTACTCAGGAGGCTGAGATCAGGAGTCTGGGCAGCAAAAGCAGTGAAACTCTTATCTCCAATAAACCACCAGAAAACCGGAAGTGGCAATGTGGCTCAAGTGATAGAGTGCTAGCCTTTAGCTGAAAAGCTGAGGGACAGCACCCAGGCCAGAGTTCAAATCCCATGACCGACAAAAAAAAAAAAAAATAATAATAATAAAATAAAATGTGCTACGTTCATTCCATCCTTTACAAACAGTGTTACTTTGGGAAGTTCTATGTATATCAGTTTTCATAATGCTATTTGAAGATGAATTAAGATGATGTATAGAAAACACTTGTACTCAGTATATTTAGTTCTCTTTCTCTCTTGATAAATTAAGGTAAAAAGATTATCTCATAAAAAAGATTATTTCATAATCAGGCTCACACCTGAGATCATGAGGCATCTCAGGAGGCTGAGATCTGAGGATGGTGATTTGAAGCCAATCCAGGCAAGGAAGTCTGTGATATTCCAATTAAGTCCAAAAAAGCCACAAGCACAGAAGCAGAGCTGTGGCTAACGTGGCAGAGATCTACCCTTGAGCATGCTCTCAAAGCTGCGTGCTAGGGGCTCATGCCTGTAATCCTAGGTACTCAGGATGCTGAGATCTGAGGATCTTCAATTTGAAGCCAGCCCATGCAGGAAAGTCTGAGATTCCTATCTGTAGTTTACCAGTAGAAAGCGGCAGGTGGTGCTTGAAGCTAAAGTGATAGAGTGCTAGCCTTGAGCAAAAGAACTAAGGAACAATACCCAGGTCCTGAGTTCAAGCCCCAGGATGGACCACTGTCTAGAGGGAAACAACAATATTAGCTTGAATAAAACTTTCAGCTATTCTCTGTGCCTCCTCTAACAAGAGACTAAGAAGAGCAAGAACTTGGAATAAACACTCAGCAAAATTCTATCAGCAGAGCTTGTTACGCTGGGCTGAGTATAGTGAAAACCAGGCAAGCATTGAATCGTTTACAATTGTCAGACCACATTAATTTGTGCTCTGTCTCACTTTGTATATCTCACCTCACCCTTTGTGGGGTTTCTTGGTTTTAGTTTTGGTTCCTTGTGGGGCTTGAACTCTGGGCCTGGGCACTGTTCCTCAAGGTGAGCACTCTACCACTTGAGCCAAGTGCCACTTGCAGTATTCTGGTAGTTAATTGGAGATAAGAGAGTCTCACAGACTTTTCTGCCTAGGCTGGCTTTGAACCATGATCCTCAGATCTCAGCCTCCTGAGTAGCAAGGATTACAGGTGTGAACCACCGGGGCCTAGCCCCCTTGTGTTATTTTTTTTTTAAATGACTTAACCAGAAAAATATGTCTGTGTCTCTTGCTTAAATAATACTGTCATTAAGGAATCTCCTGGGAAGGGACATGGATTGATTTCAGTCCACAGCTTAACCATTGCTGGCTGTAGCCTGACACTGGGAGCCTTAGTGAACTATTTGCTCTTCTGCCTTTGAAGAAGCTTGACTGGCCCACTTGGCAGAGCAGCTAACTGAAACTCAGTTGATCTCAGTATTCTTAGCTGCACTTTGCATTTTTGTCATTTTTTTTCCCCCATGAGCATGGAATGAAATTATTTTCTTCCTTTTAAAGGCAGGAGCAGTTAAGTGAGAAGATGGGGGTGGGAAGGGCAGGTAGGCCCACCTGAATAAAGATAAACTTTATTTAGTTGCTTTAAGGGTACTTGGAAGGATGACTGTACTCTGTAAGTACTACTTTGCTTAGCTATTTTGTGTTTGCTGAAGTTTCTGGAAGGCTTACAGCAGCTAAAGCCAGAAAATTTGTGCTCCTAGCTCTCTGTGTGTGTGTGTGTGTGTGTGTGTGTGTGTGTGTGTGTGTGTGTGTGCGCGCGCGTGCATGCGTGTGCGCGTGTGCGATCGTGTATATTCGTATTCTTTCAGTACTTGTAAAAAGGGATTACCATTCAACAAATTAGTTTATAAATCTAATGCATTTTTTTAACCCCCATTCCTGGGGCTTGAGCAGTGTCCCTGAGCTTCTTTTGCTCAGGGCTAGCATTGTACAACATGAGCCACAGTGCCACTTCTGGCTCTTTCTGTTTATGTGGTACTGAAGAATCTAACCCAGGGCTTCTTGCATTCTGGGCAAACACTCTGCCACTAAGCCACATTCTCAGCCTCCTGGCTGGATCTTAACAGTCCTTGTCTGCATCTTTTGGCAACTCCCTTTTATTTTATCTCCCTGATTTCTTTCTGAATGTTCCTTTCTCTCTTTCTTTGCTTCTAACTTTTCCTGGTCTTACTTTTTAGTAAAATTTTACTGCCCTCTCCCCTTTTTCCTTTGTTTTGTGCTGGTCCTAGGGATTGAACTCAGGGACAGGCCCCTGGCCCTGAGCTTTTTTGCTCAAGGCTAGCACTTTACCCCTTAGCCATAGTTCTAATCTTGCTGTTTGGTAGTTCATTGGAGTCTCGCAGGCTTTTCTGCCCAGGCTAGCTTCAATCCTCAGATCTCAGCCTCTTATGTAGCTAAGATTACAGGTGTGAACCACCAGTGCCTGGCAGAAGTTAATTTTTTTTTTATCTATTTATTTTGCCAGACCTGGGGCTTGGACTCAGGGCCTGGGCATTGTCCCTGAGCTTCTTTTGTTCAAGGCTACCACTTGAGCCACAGCACCATTTCCATTTTTTTCTGTTTATGTGGTACTAAGGAATCAAACCCAGGGCTTCATTCATGCTAGGCAAGCACTCTACCACTAAACCACATCCCCAGCCCCAGAAGTTAATTTTTAAGTATAATTTTAGTGTCATTATTAAGGTATTACATATAATGAGGTTACCACTTCATAAGTCAGGTAATGAGTGCAATTCTTTGTTTGGGCTTTTTTAGCTGCTTTTTTTTTTTTTTGTCTTTTTTGGTACTGAGGATCCAATTCAGGAAGTTCCACTTGCTTGGCAAGTGCTTTGCCATTGAGCTACATCCCTTATCATGAGCACAATGCTTTTTAGATAATAAATGTTTTTAACTAGTGTCTTTGAAATCCTGTCAGTTCCTTTGTATGATATCATAAAAGACATTGCACAGTCCCAGGAAAGTTGTAGATTAGCTGGAGTTTCATATTTTGCTTCTGTGACCCTCGCAAGAGAAAGAGGGAGTAGTCCTTCCAGATTGACACTTGGCTCTATTACACACTTGGGGAATATCAGGCAGAAACATTTTCCCTACAGTGTTCATTATAGCCTTGTATAAGATCAGCCAGCTGCTTGGTGAAGTACATTAGGATTTTACACCTTAGCTTTTTGTTTATTTGTTAATACTTGCAGGCAGGTGTTCACACGTAATGAGTATTCCTTCCAAAGAATATTTCTTTTTTTAAAAAAATTTTATTGAGATTAACTGATGACATAAATTCCACATTTCATAGTATTGTGAGATAGTGGTACTTAGTTAAAGTCACAAACACATTCTAACCTTCATAAGGCAAATTGTCATTATCATGGTCTATACAGTTTGTGTATTCTGTGAACCTTGACAATACAGCTATTTCTTCCACATCAGGTATATGTACATTTCTTTCCTTTTGCATAGTGTCAGCTGTTCCCGCTTTCCCTTTCATTCTCTCCCTCCCATTGTTGTTCTTGAGTCGCTTAGTTCGTTTTCATCAATGTCCAGTGCAGCTGATGGGTACCACTTTTGTGTGTTTTCCCCTGTTTCCTCAATTTCTGTGTCTTCCTCCTAGTCAAGGAATATTTCTTAAAGTTTTCTCCCTCTGTATTCTGCCTTAAAATTACTTTGCCAAAATATAAGGCAATTTTTCTGATGAACTTCAGTCTTTTCTCTTTGAATGAGGCTAAACATTTCATTGATTTTTATCCATGCAATGGGTCTTTAGGTAATACAGTTTTATTATTATTATTTTTTTGTTGGTTGTGGGCCTGGGCACTGTCCCTGAGCTCTTCAGCTCAAGGCTAGCACTCTACCACTTGAGCCACAGCGCTACTTCTGGCTTTTTCTGCCTATGTTGTGCTGAGGAATCAAACCCAGGGCCTCATGCATGCAAGGCAAGTACTCTACCACTGAGCTACCTTCCCAGCCAGGTAATGCAAAAGTTAAGAAAGAAAAGGCCAAAGCCAGGCATGATGTTACAGGTCTATTAATCCAGAATTTAGGAATGGAGACAGGACAATTTTAAGTTTGAGACCAGCCTGATTTCTTTAGCAAGACTGTATCTCAAAAATGTCAAGGGGTAAAGATGTGACTCAATGTAGAGTCCTTGTTTAGCATATACAAGGGAGTAGATTTGACACCCCCCCCCAATACCACAAATATAAAAGAAACTAAAAACCCTCCTTTAGCTGGGTGTGGTTATGTTCACCTAAATCCTATGACTTGGAGACAGGAAGATCCATAGTTTGAGGCCAGCCTGGGCTACATAGTGAAACTTTGTCTCTCAGAAAGAAAGAAAAGTGGGAGGGAGGAAGGGAAGAGGAAAAGAGGAAAAGAAAGAAAGTGGAGGGAAAGAAAAAAGCAGAACCATCAGCTCAATGTCAAATAAGAAGTTTATAAATTAGTATAAAAACAGCCAAGCTAGGCTAGAATGTGATTGAAGTGGTAGAGCACCAGCTGAACAAGCACAAGGCCCTCAGTTCACACCCATTATCAGTAAAAACAAGAAAAACAAAAAACCCACATCCAGGCTGCAGTGGAACAAAGAGGTAGGGAAGGATGTTCTTGATGCAAGATTAGTGAAGCCATTATCTCATTTGAAGCTGAAAAGGACACTTTAGGTGGAGCAACGCAAACTAAACTAAAAATTAAGGAGTTGCAGGCATTGCAGTTCAAGCCCCAAGACTGGCCAAAAAAGAAAAAAGAAAAAAAAAAAAGCTAGCCCAGTCAGAAAAGTCCCTCTCAAAAAATTCCCCAGAGGACGTGGCACTGTGGCTCAAGTGGTAGAGCCCTAGCCTTAAGCTGAAGAGCTGAGGGATAACTCTCAGGCCCAGAGTTCAGGCCCCACGACCGACAAAAAAAGAAAAAGAAAATTCCCCAGAAAAAAAAATTTTTTTGGCCTGTCCTGGGACTTGAACTCTGGGCCTAGATGCTGTCCCTCAGCTCTTCAGCTCAAGGGTAGTGCACAGCACAACTTCTGATTTTTTCTGTTTATGTGGTGCTGAGGAATTGAACCCAAGTCCTCATGCAGGTGAGGCAAGCACTCTACCACTTATCTCCAATTAACCACTCAAAAACTATAAGTGGATGCCAAGCACTAGTGGCTCAAGCCTTTTAGTCCTAGCTACTCAGAAGGCAGTGATCTGAGGATCACAGTTCAAAGCCAGCTCAGGCAGCAAAGTCCATGAGACTTTTATCTCCAGTTAACTACCAGAAAACCAGAATTGGTGCTGTGGTTCAAGTGGTAGAGCACTCGCCTTGAGCTGAAGAGCTCAGGGACAGCACCAGGCTCAAGGTTCAAGCTCTACAACAATGACAAAAAACTGTAAGTGGAGCTGTGGCTCAAAGTGGTAGAGCACTAGCCTTGAGCAAAAGAGTTCAGGGACAGTGCCTAGGCCCTGAGTTCAAGCCCAACAACCTACAAAAAAAAAAAAAACTGAGGAGTTGAAAATTACAAAAAGCCATCTCCAGTAGCTCATATTTTGAATCCTAGCTACTCAGGAGGCTGAGATCTGAGGTTTGCGATTTGAAGCCAGCCAGGGCAAGAAAGTCCCTGAGACACTTTTTCTCTAATAAACTATTCAGAAAAGCCAGAAGTGGTGCTGTCTCAAGTGGTAGAGTGCTAGTCTTGAGCATAAAGAGGCTCAAGAACAGCAAGTATTGAATCAGGGTGGTGCTCAGGGACAAGGTATTGTCAGAGTAAATTCAAGAATAGTTATACATTCTTTAGGACAAACTCTGTGTACTTCTTCTTCCATGTCATCTTCTTCTTCATCTCAATACATTATCCACCCTGGTTTTATTTTTTTGCTGTTTCTGGGTCTTGAACTTAGGGTCTGGGCTCTGTCCCTGAGCTTCTCTGTGCTCAAGGCTAATGCTCTACCACTTGAGCCACAGCACTACTTCTGGCTTTTTCTGAGTAGTTTATTGGAGATAAGAGTCTCACAGACTTTCCTGCCCTAGCTGGTTTCAAACCATGATCAACAGATCTCAGCCTCCTGAGTAGCTAGGATTACAGGCATAAGCTACTGTCAAATAGACAGAGTCTATTTGAGTGTTTTTGTTGTTGTTTTTTCTTGCCTAGGCTGGCTTTGAATGGTGCTTTTCCAAGTCCCAGCATACTGAGCAGCCAGGATTATACTTATGAGTCACCAGCAGTGGGCACCACATTTCTTTCTTTCTTTTTTTTTTGTCGGTTGTGGGGCCTGAACTGTGGGCCTAGGCATTGTCCCTGAGCTCTTCAGCTCAAGGCTAGCGCTCTACCACTTGAGCCACAGCACCACTTCCCGCTTTTTCTGCTTATATGGTACTGAAGAATCAAACCCAGGGCCTCATGCATGCAAGGCGAGCACTCTGCCACTGAGCCACCTTCCCAGCCAGGTGCCACATTTCTTTTTCCAGTCATCTATAGTAGGGGTTTAGATTGTTACCAGCTCCTCGCTTTTGTAATTTGCAGTGGATATGGAAGTGAAAGTGTCTTTATCAGATCTTGATTTCAGGACTGAAGTCTTTTGGGGATGGCTGGATCTTGTTGTAATTCCATGCCATTGCTTTCTACAGTAGTTGTACCATTTTACAACAATACACAGAGTTTCTATGTTTTCCACATTCTCACTAAGTTGTTTTTGTTTTTTTTCTATAAAGATGTGAGGTGATACTATTTTTTGTGTTTATGTTTTGGGTTTGAACTAAGGGCTTGAACTCAGGGTCTGGATAGTATCCTTGAGCCTTTGTGCTCAACGCTAGCATTCTACCATTTGAGCCACAGCTCTGTGTCTGGCTTTTTGGTGTTTTATTGGAGAAGAGTCTCATGGACATTCCTGCCTGGGCTGGCTTCGAACCTAGGTTTACAGGTATGAACCACTGGTGCCCCTCTACTATTTTGAGTATATTTTCATTATATGCCCTTTAGCTTGTTGGGAATGTGTATATCTTCTTTAGCAAATGTCCTTTTTCAAGTCCTTTTTTTTGTTGTTGTTAGTTGTAGGGCTTTCATTCTGGGCCTGGGTGCTGACCCTGAGCCCTTCAGGTAAAGGCAAGCACTATACCACTTGAGCCACAGTGCCACTTCTGTTTTCTAGTGGTTTATTGGAGATAAGAGTCTCACACACTTTCCTGCCTGGGCTGGCTTTGACCAAGATCCTCAGATTTCAGCATCCTGAGTAGCTAGGATTACAGGCATGAGCCACTGGCATCTGACACTTTTTTTTTTTTTTGCCAGTCATGGGGCCTGAACTCTGGGCCTGGGTGCCATCCCTCAGCTCTTCACTTCAGCTCAAGGCTAGCGCTCTACCACTTGAGCCACAGCGCTACTTCCGGCTTTTTTTTTCTGCTTATGTGGTGCTGAGGAATCGAACCCAGGGCCTCATGCATGCAAGGCAAGCACTCTACCACTGAGCCACCTTCCCAGCCCTGACCCTTTTTATTTTAAATAATGAGGTTTTTTGCTTTTCTCCTCTTGAGTTGTAGGGTTGTTTTTTTTTTTTTTTTAATATTTACTTACTAATTGCCTTATCACAAATATTTTCTGCCATTCCTGGACTGGACTTAGTAGTTGAATGCATGCTTAGCATGTGTGCAGACCTTGTTTCAATATCCTGTATAAAAATAAAAAATTTTTGTTTTGTTTGTTTTTGGTTGGTTTTGGGGCTTATACTCTCGGCTTGGGCACTGTCCCTGCGCTCTTCAGTTCAAGGCGAGCTCTCTACCGCTTGAGCCACAGCACCACTTCCCCAAAATAAAAAAGTTTTATTCCTTATGTTACCTTTTTTACTCGTTTTGTCTGATGTGATCCTACTTATCTGTTGCTGCCTTTGTTGCTTTTGCTTTTGGGGTCATATCCAAGAAACCATTCCCATCACCAATGTTAGGTTTTTCTATTTTCTTTTTTTTTGGGGGGGGGGTCCAGTGGTGGGGCCTGAACTCTGGGCCTGGGCACTGTACAGCCCTCAGCTCTTCAGCTCAAGGCTAGCACTCTACCACTTGAGCCACAGCGCCACTTCCGGCTTTTTTTCTTTTTGCTTGTGTGGTGATGAGGAATCGAACCCAGGGCCTCATGCATGCAAGGCAAACACTCTACCACTGAGCCATCTTCCCAGCCCCAGTTTTTCTATTTTCTTCTAGGAATTTTATGCTTTCAGATCTTACATGTAAGTCTTTGATCTGCTTTGAGTTGAATTTTTTTTGTTTTTGTTTTTATCAGTCATGGTGCTTGAACTTAGGGCTTAGGCTCTATCCCTACACTCTTTCTGCTCAAGGCTAGTGCTCTAGCACTTTGAGCCACAGTCAGTTTTCTGCTGGTTAGTTGGAGATAAGAGGCTCATGGACTTTCCAACCTGAGATGGCTTTGAATTGCAATCTTTAGATTTCAGCTTCCTGGGTAGCTAGGATTTAAAGGCATGAGCCGAATTTTTTTTTTTTTTTTTTTGGTCAGCTGTGGGTCTTGAACTCTGGGCCTGGGCGCTGTCCCTGTACTTTTCAGCTCAAAGCAAGCGCTCTACCACTTGAGCCACAGCGCCACTTCTTTCCTGCCTGGACTAGCTTTGAACTGCAATCCTTAGATCTTAGCCTTCTGAGTAGCTAGGATTCTAGGCGTGAGCCACCAGCACCGGGCTATACTATCTATTCTTAAATAGTGTAATTACTTGATAAACAGTGAAAATCCTTGCAAACTCTCATTGAAGGTTTAGTTGATGGCAGTAATAGTCATAACCATTATAATGACAAGTAAGACAAATATTCTGTGTCTAACTCCATAAAATAAAAATGTGTTTCATAACTATGAATGTAGACTTCATAGTCTACCTATCACCAGCTAGATGATCAGAGTCAGGGTTGTTCATCTTGCTGTTTGCTTCTATAACTTAGTTTCCTTAGCTATAAAATGGGTGTGATGGTACTAGCTCACACTTTATAGGTTAGTAGGACAATTTAGAGAGATTATTTACAGATGGAGAATGTCATGTAGCACTCTACGATGGGATGTATATGCATAGATTTCAATGCTGTAGCCTAGTGCACACCAAGGCTCCATGGTATAAACTGCAGCTCCTAGTCTGGACTTGCACTGCATGGTATTCTACTGCATACTGCATTATGTGCCTATATATAGAAAGGGGAGAATAAAGAGTCCCATAATCTTAGGGGGCCATCTTCATATATGTGGTACGTCATTGACCTAAGTGCCATTTGTACACTACAACTATGAAATATTTACAACAGTACCCAGAATGTAAACTTCTTGTTATTGCTGTTCTTTAGAAAAGAACTTGCTCTTTTTCAGCTAGAGACTATTAGGTATCACATTATATTCAGACAAAAATGATGAGATGACCTTTATGTCATTGACAGAGTTGAAACTGTGGGTCAGCCGGACAGAAGAGACAGTATAGGAGTGTGTGCAGAAAAGCAAAATGGATGTGACTCTCTGCAGCGGGATCGAGCTGTGTGCATCAGTACAAATGGTAAGCATGAGTGATTGTCCTTAGTAACTGTGCCCTTGAAACATGCTAATTACCCTCAAAATAGGAATCTCTCCCTATTATACAAGAGACGTTTAGATCTTCCTTTTCTTTTTGAGTGCTGGGGATTAAACCCAGATCTCAGTGCATATGAGGCAAATGCTGTACTACTGAGCTACATTCCACAACTTTTATTAAGTGTTGCTTTTGCTGGGTGGGAGCTCTTGCCTTGACCTAAAGAGCTCAGGGACAGCACCCAGGGCCAGAGTTCAAGCCCCACGACCAAGAAAAAAAATCTTGCTGTTTCACAGGTTGTAATTTTGTAATAAGTGTCCATTTTCTTTTGGTAAAATTCACATGGGAAATTCAGTCTCTAGTGGAAAAAGTAGAACCCTGAACCAGTGTTTTAAAATGTGGTTGGGCTGGGAAGGTGGCTCAGTGGTAGAGCACTTGCCTTGCATGCCTGAGGCCCTGGGTTCAATTCCTCAGCACCACATAAGCAAAAAGAAAAAAGCTGGAAGTGGCGCTGTGGCTCAAGTGGTAGAGCACTAGCCTTGAGCTGAAGAGCTGAGGGACAGCGCCCAGGCCCAGAGTTCAGACCCCATGACCAGACCCCCCCAAAAAAAAACGTGATTGGGGCTGTAACGTTTTCTCCTGCCATGGAGAAGGGGCGAGTAGCATAATTAATTCTTAGCATTATGAAATGTTTTCCCTCCCTCCTTCCCTCCCTCCCTTCCTTTTTCTCTTTCTCCTCTTTTCTCTTTCTCCTTTTCTTGTGTGTACCTAAGATTACAGGTGTGAGTCACAGCTCCCCGCTGGCTGGCTGGCTGCTGGTTTCCTTCC
The DNA here is from genome assembly GCF_024711535.1 of Dipodomys merriami. Classification (NCBI taxonomy): domain Eukaryota; kingdom Metazoa; phylum Chordata; class Mammalia; order Rodentia; family Heteromyidae; genus Dipodomys; species Dipodomys merriami. The sequence continues at coordinate 11,127,987 of NW_027203270.1, forward strand.
TTCCTTCCTTCCTTCCTTCCTTCCTTCCTTCCTTCCTTCCTTCCTTCCTTCCTTCCTTCCTTCTTTCCCTCCCTCCCTTCCCTCCCTTCCCTCCCTTCCTTCCTTCCCTCCCTTCCCTCCCTTCCTTCTTTCCTTCCTTCCCTCCCTCCCTTCCCTCCCTTCCTTCCTCCTTCCGTTTCCTCCCTGCCCTCCCCTCCCTCCCTTTTTTTCTATTCTATTCTTTTTTGGGGGGAGGAGGGTCCGGTCGTGGGCCTGACCTCTGGGCCTGGAGGCTGTCTCTCAGCTCTTCAGCTCAAGGCTAATGCTCTACCACTTGAGCCACAGCACCACTTCCGACTTTTTTTTTCTGCTTATGTGTTGCTGAGGAATGGAACCCAGGGCCTCATGCATGCAGGGCAAGGGCTCTACCACTGAGCTACCTTCCCAGCCCGTATTCTAGGACTTGAATTCAGGGCCAGGGCACTGTCTTTGAGCTTCTTTGCTCAAGGTTAGCACTCCACCACTTGTGCCACAGCTCTACTTCTGGCTTTTTTGGGGGTTAATTGGAGATAAGAGTCTCACAGTCTTTCCTGCCCAGGATGGCTTTGAATCAAGATCCTCAGACCTCAGATATCTGAGTGGTTAGGATATACACATGAGCTACCTGTGCCAGGCAGATACTTTCTTTTTCTGAATTAGGAAATGAGCTGTTACTATTCATCAAGAAGCCATGTCAGTCTCTTATCCTTACTCATGGGTAAATAACTAACATTTCAGGTGCCGTCTTTGTCAATGGAAAAGAAATGACTAATCAGTTGCCTGCAGTTACTTCTGGATCCACCGTCACCTTTGACATTGAAGCTGTGACTCTCGGAACCACCAATAATAATGAAAGTGGAAACTTCAAGCTCCGAGTGACTATTAGCTCAAATAACAGAGAAGTGGTTTTTGATTGGTTACTTGATCAGTCTTGTGGTTCTCTTTATTTTGGATGCTCCTTTTTCTATCCAGGATGGAAAGTTTTGGTGTTTTAAAAGTTTGCATATATGGCTTTGATTTGCAGGATTTACTGTAGCTATCTTCATTGTGGTTGTAGCTGATTTTTTTTTTTTTTTTTGGTTGGTTGTGGGTCTTGAACTCTGGCCTTGGGCGCTATTCCTGAGCTCTTCAGCTCAAGACTAGCTCTCTACCACTTGAGCCACAGCACCACTTCCAGTTTTCTAGTGGTTTTTATTGGAGATAAGAGTCTCACGGACTTTCCTGCCTGGGCTGGCTTTGAAACACGATCCTCAGATCTCAGCCTCCTGAATAGCTAGGATTACAGGCGTGAGCCACCAGCGCCCGGCTATAGCTGATTTATAAAAGCTGAATTCATCTCTTTGGCTGTTGCAAATGAAAAGCATTTACCAGATTCGTATTCTAATATTTTAGTAATAGGAGAGTTGAGCAGTGCAGACAAAACCATAATTTATTTTTGTTTTTAGCCTACTGTTAAAATGCCATAACACGGGCTGGGAAGGTGGCTCAGTGGTAGAGCACTTGCCTTGCATGCCTGAGGCCCTGGGTTCGATTCCTCAGCACCACATAAGCAAAAAAAGAAAAGAAAAAAGCCAGAAGTGGCGCTGTGGCTCAAGTGGTAGAGTACTAGCCTTGAGCTAAAGAGCTGAGGTACAGCGCCCAGGCCCAGAGTTCAGGCCCCACGACCGGACCAAAATAAATAAATAAATAAAATAAAATGCCACAACACAATAAAAATGAAATTAGCTGTAAAAGTCTGGGAAAGTAAAAAAAAAAAAAAAAAAAAAACATACCCTTCCACTGTTTTTTTGTTTTGTTTTTTGTTTTTGTCTCTTACTGGGGCCTGAACTCTGGGCCTGGGCGCTGTACCTCAGCTTTTCAGATCAAACCAAGCACTTTACCACTTGAGCCACAGTGCCACTTCTGGCTTTTTCTGCATATGTGGTGTGGAGGAATTGAACCCAGGGCTTCATGCATACAAGGCAAGCACTCTGCCACTGAGCCACCTTCCCAGCCCCTCCACTGTACTTTTTAATGTTGGTTTTTAGAATAGAAAAACTCATTGTGCCCAGCACCAGTGGCTCATGCCTGTAATTCTAGCTACTCAGGAAACTCAGATCTGAGGATCGCAGTTCAAAGCCAGCCCAGGTAAGAAAGTTAATGAGACTCATCACTAGTTAACCACTCAAAAACCGTAAGTGTCCATGAGAGATAGCTCAGACATAGCACCTAGGCCTAGAGTTCAAGCCCCACAATTGCCAAAAAACAACAAACAAAAAAAACACCTCACTGTAACATTCATTTTCTAAAATCTCCATCAGTATCCAAGGCCATGTAAAACTCTGGAATAAAACAACAGAAATAGTGCAGGCACAGTGGCTCACAACTGTACTTCCAGCTATTTGGATCCTCTATCAGGAGAATCCAGCTTTGAGGCCAACCCAACCCAGAAGTCAGTGAGACCTTATCTCAACAAATAAGCTGGGCACTGTTGTGAGAATCTGTCATCCCAGCTACATAGGAGGGATAATAGGCCCTCAGCAAAATGTGAGATCCTACCTGAAAAATAATAAACGTAAAGGGATGGAACCATGACTCAAGTTGAACATAAGTCAAAAGCAAGTCAGGCACCTCCCTAGCAACTGTGAGGCCCTGAGTGGAAACCAGGGGTAGATGGCAAAGTTCTGCCATAGGCATTCAGTTCTGTGTTCTCCACACCAGCTCTGTGTTCAGGTATTTGCAAGCAGTGTTAATGTTTATCCCATGCTCAGTATAATCTTTCTACCTGAAAAGCTTCATAATTTCTGCATATTTTGTTTTCTTTTTACAAAGCTCAAGCAATTGTCTGTGATAAGAAACTATGGCCTTTCGTTCTTGCAGCAGGATTCAAATGGTTTGGAGGAATTGGAAGGATGACACTATTACAGAAGTAACCCAGGGCGGTGGTGGCTGTCTCATGTGTCTAGCCACAATAATGCATGACTGTTGGTGGGTTCAGTGTGATATTGTTTGGATAAATGGTCTTCCAATGGACCACAGAAATATTGGGTAAATACTTGACCTATTTCTTTTAAAGTTGAACTTGTAAAATATTTATTTTAAGGACTAAATATGTTTTTTTTTAAGTGGTCTTAAGTTACTACCAACCTACAGATTATTAATATGAATTTTTTTTCATTTTTATCAATAACAAAAGTGGAGAAGCAGGTGTGCTATTTTTGTAAGATAATTTATTTGGGGATTCAAATTCCCTATTAGACAATCAAGACCCTTTCTCCTTGCCTTTTTTTTTTTTTTTAACATAATAAGCTTTTCCCTTATGCAGTGACTGTTAATGTAAGAATGTAAGATGCTTTGTCCAGCCTTCTGAAACAAATAAACGATGAAAAGATATATGTGTGTATTGTTTGGTGAGATTTAATGAATCAAAATTTAATATTACTTTTTTTTTTTCCCTCCCTTTGCAAAGGGCAAAAAGCACCTTGTAGCCGCAGACTTTGTTTAGTCTTCTGAACTTCAAAAGGTTGTACACAAGGGGATTACAATCTACTGGTGGGCCTGGGAATGTGGCTTAGTGATAAGAGTGCTTGCCTAGCATACATGAAGCCCTGGGTTCAACACCTTAGTGCCACTGAAACAGAAAAAGCTGGAAATGATACGGTGGCTCAAGTGGTAAAGTGCTAGCCTTGAGCAAAAGAAGCTCAGGGACAGTGCCCAGGCCCTGAGTTCAAGCCCCAGTATTGGCAAAAAAAAAAACCAGACAAAATAGCTAGTTACCTTGTCTGTAAGTATCCATACTTCTTGATCAGAGTCACCTCTTCCATCGTTCTCCCTATCCCAGCTGTGTTCTTCCCGCCCCTCCACCATTTTTTTTTGTCTTTTTGTCAGTCGTGGGGCTAACTCTGGGCCTGGGCACTGTCCCTGAGCTCTTCAGCTCAAGGAGAGCGCTCTACCACTTGAGCCATAGTGCCACTTCTGGTCTCATGGACTTTCCTGCCCAGGCTGGCTTTGAACCGCAATCCTCAGATCTCAGCCTCCTGAGTAGCTAGGATTACAGGCATGAGCCACCGGCGCCCGGCTTTCTACCATGTTTTAAGTACAAACCATTGTCACATGTGGAAGATTATGTGGCTGCTCTTACATTTCCTTTATTTAGTACAGAGCCTGGTGCCTGACACGTGTGTAACTGGAGCCGCATGAATGTAAATGTCATTTTCTTCCTTTCATTTATTACACATTGAAATTATCTGTTCCTCATCCCCTGTACCTACACAGCCTTTCACAAAGTAACTGAAGCCTGTGTGTCCTCAGTACCAGGAAAAAAAGAAACGTCTCCCTTCTTGGACTCCACTGACAATTCTAACAGAGCTGTTGAGCCTCATTACAGCTTTCCGTGTATGGAACTCTAGGTCCTCCGCTTGTCCTTTGCCGGTGTGTGGGAATAGGCAGGCAGGATTTTGGGGACTTTATTTCTTGTGTTAGTTTTCTAAAGCTGCCATAATAAATTACTATAAATTTGCCTTTTTCTTCAGGAGAGAAACCAGCCAAGGTGTTGGCCAGAGTGCTCACTCCGAAGACATCAGGAGACCTCTTCCTTGCCCTCTCCCTCCTCTGCCAGCTCCAGTCATTCCTTGGTCTGTGGCTGCTTGTCTCCAGGCTCTGCCTGTGTGCACTTGGCCACCTAGTCCTTCTGTGTCTTCTAAGGACACCTGTCTTAAGCTCTCATCCACCCAGGTTTCTCAGTCTTCTTATATTAGCTGTTTATATTTTTTAAGGCTTTTTAGCATGAAGAATGAGGGAAAACTTTACTACCTCACCTTCTCAAAAGTTAAATTCTGGGGCTGGGAAGGTGGCTCAGTGGTAGAGCACTTGCCTTGCATGCATGAGGCCCTGGGTTCGATTCCTCAGCACCACATAAGCAGGGGAAAAAAAAAAAAGCTGGAAGTGGTGCTATGGCTCAAGTGGTTGCGCGCTAGCCTTGAGCTGAAGAGCTGAGGGACAGCGCCCAGGCCCAGAGTTCAGGCCCCACGACCAGACCCAAAAACAACAACAACAAAAAGCTAAGTTCTGCTGGGCACCAGTGATTCACCTGTAATCCTGGCTCAGGAAGCTGAGATCCAGAGGATTGAGATTTGAACCTAGCTAGGGCAGAAAAGTCCTCAAAACTCTTGTCTCCTATTAAAATGCAGAGCTAGAGGTGTGGTTCAAATGGTAGACTGCATCCTCACAAGACAAGGCCCCTAGTTCAAGACTGCCTATTTGTCAAAAGAATTATTCTGATGCTAAATATTAGATGTTATTATCAAATAACAAGTGGAATACAAAACGAGAATTTCGCTGTAGAAGTGGAGTAATGTAGCACTGTCTACTAAATATGAAAGAATTAGCACAAGATCAAGAAGTGAGATTTACTCAGTTACTGACATTAACAGAATTGTGTTGATAATATGTAGCTAGTGCAGCCCCAAATCCAGAGTTGGATTTCATGTCTCCAGTGTCGTTTTCTTTCTTGGGTTATACTCATACTGTTAATCTTTTGCTGTGTGGCAAATTGACTCTAGGACTTGATTGCTGGGCAGGTGCCTACCCAGCACTTACTCCTGGGTTTTAGTGGAGAACTTCCTCCTCTTCCTGGGAAGAACGGAGTCTTGGGAGTAATTTCTTTTTTGAGAATAAAGGTCTGACAATCTCTTCATAGTATCTCACAGGCCATTGATAGTGGCTGATGAATATTTCTCATCAGAATTCTAATGAATTGCACCAGGGTTTTCTAGCTTCTGGTGTAGAAAAGCTTGAGGCTACTCTAATGACTGTTCTTTTGAGTTGTATGGTTTTTTTCTCTTTTAGGAAATCCTGGGTCTCTACTTGTGTATAAACTAGTTGTGTAACTTCAGTTAATTGCTGACCCTCTGGGTATTTGTGATATCTGCTGTAAATCCAGGAAATTAACTTCCCAGACTCTTCTCCTTCTCAACTTTTTTTTTTTTTTTTTTGGCCGATCATGGGGCCTGAACTCTGGGTCTGGGCCTCATGCGCTGAGCTACCCTCCCAGCCTCTCCTTCTCAACTTTTAGTAGCATGTTAGAATCACCTGGAGAAAGCCGAGCGCTGGTGGCTCACACCTGTAATCCTAGCTACTCAGGAGGCTGAGATCTGAGGATCGCGGTTCAAAGCCAGCTCTGGCAGGAGAGACCCTGAGACTCTTATCTCCAATAAACCACCAGAAAACCGGAAGTGGCGCTGTAGTTCAAGTGGTAGAGCACTCGCCTTGAGCTGAAGAGCTGAGGGACAGCGCCCAGGCCCAGAGTTCAAGCCCACGACCGACCAAAAAAAAAAAAAAAAAAATCACCTGGAGAGTTTTTACAGTGAGCAGAAATTCTGGTTTAATTGCTCTCAGTGAAGATGATGCTTTTCGTTTTTTCATTTTTAGTAACTAGTTGATTCTATAGGGACTATAGGGATTCTACTTAAAATACTATTCTTTATTCTGAAATTACAGGTCTTGCTTTTCTTGTCCCTTATGAAACCATGACACATGCCAGGTTTTATGGCAAAATAAAAAAAATTAATGTCATACTTCTGTTCATATATTTACTGGTTGGCAAAATTAAGTGTGAGATGTCTAATATACGGGTATCTGGTAATTTTTTTTTCTTTTTTTTCTTTTGTCTTAGGTCTTGACCCCAGGACCACAGTCCTTAGATCACAGCCTCTAGAGTAGCAATGATTACAGGTGTAAGCCACACTGAGTTATGGCAAATAAATTTGATTTTTTTGGGGGGTGGGGGGTGTCCAGTTGTGGGGCCTGAACTTGGCCTGGGCCCTGTCCCTCAGCTCTTCAGCTCAAGGCTACTCTACCACTTGAGCTACAGCGCCACTTCTGGCTTTTTTCTTTTTGCTTATGTGGTGTTGAGGAATCGAACCCAGGACCTCAGGCATGCAAGGCAAGCGCTCTACCACTGAGCCACCTTCCCAGCCCGGCAAGTAAATTTGAACACTAGTCGTGGGGCCTGAGCGCTGTCAGCTCAAGGCTAGCGCTCTACCACTTGAGCTACAGCACCACTTCTGGTTTTCTGGTGGTTTATTGGAGATGAGAGTTTCACAGACTTTCCTGCCCGGGCTGGCTTTGAACAGAGATCCTCAGATCTCAGCCTCTTGAGTAGCTAGGATTAGAGGGAGTCGTGAGCCACTGACACCTGGCAACACTAGTCCTTTAAAAAGTCAACCACACTAGGCTCCAGTGGCTCACACCTGTAATCCTAGCTATTCAGGAGGCTGAGATCTGAGGATCGAGATTTAAAGCCAGCCCCGGCAGGAAAGTCTGTTAGACTTTTTTCGTTTTTGGCGGTCGTGGGGCTTGAACTCTGGGCCTGAGTGCTGTCCCTCAGTTCTTCAGCTCAAGGCGAGCGCTCTACCACTTGAGCTACAGCGCCACTTCCGGTTTTCTGGTGGTTTATTGGAGATAGGAGTCTCACAGTCTTTCCTGCCCGGGCTGGCTTTGAACCGCGATCCTCAGATCTCAGCCTCCTGAGTAGCTAGGATTACAGGCGTGAGCCACCAGTGCCCGGCTGTTAGACTCTTATAAACCACCAGAAAACCGAAGTGGCGCTGCTTCCGTGGTAGAGCACTAGCCTTGAGCTGAAGAGCTGAGGGATAGCACCTCAGGCCCAGAATTCAAGACCCACGACTGACAAAAAAAGAAAAAAATCAACCACCAGCCGGGTGTTGGTGGCTCACACCTGTAATCCTACTCAGGAGGCTGAGATCAGAGGATCACAGTTCAAAGCCAGCGCAGGGAGAGCAGGAAACTCCATGAGACTCTCCAATAAACCACCAGAAAACCGAAAGTGATGCTGTGATTCAAGTGGTAGATAATATGCCTTGAGCTGAAAAGCTTAGAGATGGCACTCAGGCCTAGAGTTGAAGCCCCAGGACTGACCAAAAAAAAAAGATAAAAAACTTTCTCTTACAAAAACTTTTTTGTGCCAGTACTGGGTCTTAAACTAGGTGAGCTTATGAGCTTTTTTTTTTTTTTTGCTCAGAACTGGCACTCTACACTTGTCACATTTTGTTTTTTTGCTGGTTAATTGGATGTCTTATGTAATTGCTTGAGATTTTTTTAGATCTCAGCATCCTGAGTAGATAGGATTACACGCATGAGTCACTCCATCTCTAGCCAAAACCTTTACTCCGTGAAATTTCATGTTGGCCACAACAAAACTGTCTTTTCTGTGCATTTTTATAGGTGCCAGTTCTAGAACTTGAATTCAGGGCCTGGGCACTATTGCCTGAGCTTTGGGGCTGTAGTGCTCTACTATTAAAATTCTACCTTGGTGTTACAACGTATCTGGATCAACCTGCCCACTTTGTAACTCTCCCTCAGCCTACTCCTATACTTAAGAATTTCAACAGGTTTAGTTGCCTACCTGCAAACGACTTTGACCAAATTCATCCTCATTTACCCTCTCCTCTAGCCTTCCAATTTCATTGGTGCTCAACACAATCAGCCTGTCAGAGCCCTAGGGTCTTCACTGCAGTATCAGACATGCTTGTGTACTGGTCTAGGAGGTTGAACTCAGGACCCAAGTAAGCACTCTCTTAGCCTTTTTTCTTTTTTTGGCTCAAGACTAGTATTCTACTATTTGAGCCACAGCTCCACTTCTGGTTTTTGGTGGATAACTGGAGGTCAGTCAGTCATGGGCCTTACTGCCTGGGGATGGCTTTGAACCTGAGATCTGGGCCTCCACACATCTTGGATTATAGGCATGAGCCACCATTGCCCAGCTTTAGAAAACCATGTTTTCCTCAGAAAAGAAATGCACATAGCTTTATGAGCGTGTAGGTGCACTAAAATAGATGACTGGGCTGGGAAGGTGGCTCAGTGGTAGAGTGCTTGCCTTGCATGCATGAGGCCCTGGGTTCAATTCCTCAGCACCACATAAGCAGAAAAAAGCCAATAAGTGGCACTGTGGCTCAAGTGGTAGAGCGCTAGCCTTGAGCTGAAGAGCTGAGGGACAGCACCCAGACCGAGTTCACCCCCCACAACTGACAAAAAATAAAAATAGGTGGCTATACATGTCCAGGGAAAGAGGCATTACAAGGCAGTCCTCAGCACTGTGAAAACGTATGCATTATGCCACTTACTTTTAAAGAGTTTTAAATTGATAGCTCCACATTCTTTTCTCCTGATTAACTGACTCATTACTTGAGACTATTGAACTTTTTGATCCTTACCACTCAAATCTTTTGGGGGAAGTTTAGGGGGCAGGGAAAAGGGGAGGGATTTGAAATCAAAGCTTCCTCCTTGCCAGGCAGGCACTCTACCAATGAACCATGCCTCCAGCCCATTTTTCCTGGTTGTTTTTTTTTTTTTTTTATCAGTTGTGGGGCTTGAACTCTAGGCCTGGTCCCTATCCTTGAGCTCATCAGCAAGTGCTCTAACACTTGAGCCACAGTGCCACTTCCGGCTTTCTAGTGGTTTATTGAAGAGTCTCAGACTTTCCTGTCCAGGCTGGCTTTGAACCAGTCCTCAGGAGATCTCAGCCTCCTGAGTAGCTAGAATTACAGGCATAAGTGCCCAGTGCCCGGTTTCCTGGCTATTTTTTAGATGAGGGTCTCACTTCCTGCAGATGTATGCCTGTGCAACACTTTGCCCATTTTAGACTTCCCTAGTTAGAATGACAGTCAAATGCCAAATCATGCCTGGCTTAAGTCAAAACCTTAATGTATACATTAACAAGGCCTATAATGACAAACCAGCAAAGAGGAACCAACACAACTTTTATATTATTGAGCTTTATGTACAAAATCATTTGATTTCAAATAAACATTTAATGTAAAAACAAATGTTCTTTAAACTGAATTTCTTTTACATCTACTGTACCATTCAAATGCTTTATCATCTTACATGATTTCTTCAAAATCTGTTATCAAGGGTACATATAGAAAAGCATTTTTTTTATAAATAGAAACAAAGGTTTTTTTCAGCTTTTATTATAAGATGACATAAAAAGTTTACTCAACAGACGTAATTTCATTACTATTTGGGGGAGGGAATCACCGACTTTTTGTGCAAACAATGCTAGCCTTCTTTTAAGCATTAAGAGCATTAACTGCTTAAGAAATGACATAAGCAATAATTCTACACCTACATCTCCCCTAAAATAATCTATTTTTTTCATTTTTTTTACATATGTGCACAGCTTTAGCAAATTAAAGCCCAAGAGAAATGCTGGAAACCCACTACCCAGAGGCAAGATGGGAGTTTACTGTAACTCCACAGGGAGTCAAGGAGTCTAATGAAAGCTGCAGTTTCCCTCTTTCCTATTATTTTTTAACACAAAAATCAATGACTAAGAACTTAATACTGGATGACAAATCACATCCACATTATTAAATAGCCTCACAGTTAAACACATCTTAAAGACCAACCAAATCAGTATTTACATTTTATAAATTTCTGAAGACACCATTAGAAAGCTTATATATCCCTTCACTAAAGAAAATAGGGAACTGCATCTGATGGTGGTGGAATGAAATAAAAAAACCTGTATTTACAGCAGCATTGATCCTTTATAAATAAAGAATATGAAAATGCAACATCTTTAAAGGACAATAAAAAATTGAGGTGATGTTACTCAACCACAGTGCTTGGAGTTGGAATACAAACCTATTGGTGCTCACTCATTAATGTGCCAGTAGTGAAACTGCTTTCTGTTGGAAAAAATCCAACCGTATACATGTGCGTAAAACACACAACACAGGGCAAAATTGCTCCAAACAATTCAAGTCAGCTTATCTGTATCGGATATTCAGATCAGAAAATACATTACAAAGACATCCTTGCAAAGAAAAAAAAAGTATAACATTTTCTGTTTCTTTTTTATAGACACTGTCCCTACGCCCTCCTGAAAGTGGCAATATTAAAAATCTCAAACTTGATCTCCCTTCATTTACAAACCTAATGTAAAAATGTGTACAGCAAAATTTTCCACGTGATTACCCAACTGATAAAAAAATGAAAGGAGAAAATGTTCAAGTTTTTTGTGTTTTTTTTTTCTTTTTTTAAATATATTGGGTATGCAAAGCAAAAAATTACCCACCTGAAAGCCAATGGCCAGCAACTCATCAGCCCACACAAGATCCCGGAAAACAGTGTGGAAGGTAATGCCTTCTCAAACAGGCCTAAGATGAACAAGTGCTACTTTACAATTGAAACATGGACTAAGATGTCAAATATCTTGTATTGTGATTTTTCATTTTAAGTTGATAACATGATTTCAAAATCAAGGATCAAGGTTTGGCTGCAAGTACCAATGCGACCCCAATTCTTCCTTTTGTACAATGTCTTTACAAAATTTTTCACTCTTTAAAAAAGGAAAAAGCAAATTACATTCCAATTTTCCTTTCTCAAAATGTCTCATGATTACAAAGTAGAAAAATAGCCAGTCACAAATGCCAAAGCATAATAATTTAAATATATGAAATTTCTAGATTAATTCAATATATTTCTTAAAACAATAGTAGCGGTTATAATACTTCCTTTGAAGTACTGCTTTTCATGCTCAAACAAAAAGTTTCAATGACATCAATAAAGTGGGTAAGCATGTGATGCTGCATGATGAAGTAAAGCAGAACCTTGACACATATCCTTGTTGAAATCATTTACTTCATCTAATGTGCCTGTTTGGAACCTAGGATTAACAAATACAATACAAAATAACTCTTCCTAGAGGCTGAATTCCCTCAAATGCAATTTCAGTGTTTGTCCATATATAGGGTTAGATTTGTTTTTTCAGAGTTTTTGTTTTTTACTCTGTTTTGAAACCCCTGAGATACCATCTGTTTCCAAAGCTTTCTCTTTTGAATTAATTTCACTAAATCCATTTGCTGTCCCATTCTGTTCCTCAGGTACTTCTTCATTTGCAGGAGAAGCAGATTCTCCTTTTTCTAGTTTTTGTTGCATTTCACGAAGCTTGGTAACAGCTTTATCTATTGACATTATGCTAATAAGATTAAAGTCATGCATGCTGACTAGATGAAGCATGAAGTTTCGACATAAATTCTTCTTAATTATTTTCTGTCCATAATTTTCTACAAACAGCATACAGGCATGATTCATTTGATTGTCAGCAATAAACCTATTTAACAAAAACAAGTTATTAATAATAATCATACAATTTTAGTCAAATGCTATAGTGATATCCATTATGGAAAAACCTATATCCTAGTCAGTCACTAGTGGCTCACGCCTGTAATCCTAGCTACTCAGGAGACTGAGATCTGAACACAGGTTCAAAGCCAGCCCTGGAGGAAGGTACTTGAGACTCTTATCTCAAATTAGCACCAAAAAGCTAGAAGTGAGCTGTGGCTCAAGTGGTAGTGACAGCCTTGAGTAAGAAGCTCAAAGATTGTGCCCCAGGACCAGCACACACACACAAAAAATTAAAACTTACATACACTCCAATCCAGTAAGTAACCATTTAACAGTAAAACTACAGTCAGGTTGTAATTCAATCACCTGAGAAACATTTTAGAAATTTAAAAGGTGATTTAATCTAACCAGATCTTAAACAGATGCCATTAACAGTGTTTTTCTTTCTTCTTGTTTTCTGAATGACATACAGCAGTATTAAAAGAATAAAATATTTTTTGTCATCACCACTTCATGAACTCTATAAACATTAACAATACTCCCTTTTATTTCCTCCACTGATCCTGAGAAGGTTGTCTTTATAATTTCAGTTCAAGAGAAAACATTAAAAAAAAATTAAGATGTATTGGAGCCATGACAAGTGGTAGGATACTAGCCTATCAAGCACCAGACCCATAAAAATGACAGACAAATGTGGGTGTACTGGTGCTAAGTCTATGTATGATTAATGAATGAAATTGAGAACTCCAGGAAGGCAAATCAAATAGCTGCTCTGGTACCCCTTAAAACTCAGAATCCATAGGCCTACCTGCAGATTTTCAAATTGCCTTGTCCAACTACCTGCCACTTTCAACAGATTTGGATGAAAGAACTGAAACAGAACTTAAAAAACCGTGACTAAAACCATTATTTTTGGGGGGCGTCATAGTCCTGGTCCTTGAACTTGGCCTGGGTACTGTCCCTGAGCTCAAGGGTTGTGCTCAAAGCTAACACTTAACACTGGTATCTGGCTAAAACCATTATTAATCTGTAATTCTATGGTTTGAAACCTGGGCCTTATGCATTCGAGACAAGTGCTCTAACCACTAAGCAACATACCTATCTTAAAATCATGTTCTGAAATTTAGCATCATATCAAGACAAAAAAAGATTTCATACAACCATCTATTACTTGATCATAACTATTACTGACTAGAACAGGAAGCAGACACATCTAACAGCCACTGGATTTGTGGTCATATTAATGGTAATTTTCAGAATTACTAGGCATGTAGTAAACACGTATTGTTTTTGTATTCCCTGGAAACAAATGGTAAAAGCATGTATACTGCCCTAGATATATGGGGAGGCTGAAGTGGGAGGATTACCTGAGTCAAGTTTAACCCCAGGCTCCATACCACAACTCAGAAAACCCATTTCAAAGAATACTAGTAACAAAAAAGATGTGCTAATTTCATAAGTAATGGAAGTATAAAAAGAATTAGCAGTCAAATAAAAATTATTTTTCTTGTACATTGTAAGAACAATGCAAAGGTCCAATTCAGCTAGTGACAACACTGACATTTCTTTTGTTTCCTTTGAATATAAAACTTAAAGATAAAAGCAAAGGCCCATTAATAAACATGCTAACAGCAGGAACCAGTTCTCTGTAATCCATTTCACATTGCCATTTTTCCTTATGCAAGCCAAATGATTTTGGACTAGGGAAAGAACTGGGAAACAGCTAAATGAGTGGAAACTTAAATAAGATTCTAAGGTAAGTAGATTTATATAACCTGAAACAGTCAAAAGAATATAAAGATGAAATGGAGAAATACTCTACCCATGCTTCATGACATGGAGATTCCATAGTTTCATTACTTCTTTCTCTCCTTCATTAACATCAGAAAATTCTTCAATTTGCTAAAAAAAAAAAAAAAAAAAAAAAGGCGAGGGGGGAGGAAGGGTAAATATATCTCAAATTTAAGCAGGACATAATTGGTGCTTCATGGGAGTGGGGCCTTAAACTCAGCTTGTTAAGAAGCTCTCTACCAGGAGCTACAACTTCCAGTCCCCATAATTAGCATGTTATCTCTCATATACTGATGCTTGAATGGTCTTGCCCTCGATAAGCAGGTATACTGCCACTTACTTTTGGCATTGTTTTTTGTTTTGTTTTGTTTTGTTTTTGCCGGTTGTGGGGGCTTGAACTTCTGGGCCTGAGCGCTGTCCCTTAGCTCTACAGCTCAAGGGGCGCTCTACCACTTGAGCCACAGCACCACTTCCAGTTTCTGGTGGTCAATTGAAGAGTCTCAGTTTCCTACCCTGACTGGCTTTGAACCGTGATCCTCAGATCTCAGCCACAGGCGCCTGGCTGGCATTGGTTATTTTTGAGGTTGGTATCATTTTACACTTGGATGGACTGGGCTTCCATGCTATTTCTGCTACCCAATTATGCTACAGATGACAGGTACACATCAGTGCACCCCAACACTGTGCTTCCCTATAACTAGTATAGTAAATATGATCACTATGCACAGACAATGATTGTCAAAACATTTCTTTTTGCCTTGGGCTGGTCTCAAACCTCAAGCCTTAGATCTATGCCTCCCAAGTAGCTAGCATGATTTTAGGCTTGAGCTGCCATGCATGGCTGTAATTGTTACTCCTAAGAAAAATTTTGTTTGCATTAAAAAAAAAAAAAAAAAAAGAATAGGAGCTGCAAAGGTGGCTCAGTGGGAGATTGCTTGCCTTGCATGCATGAGGCCCTGGGTTTGATTCCTTAGCACCACATAAGCAGAAAAGGCCCAAAGTGGGCGCTGTGGCTCAAGTGGTAGAGCATTAACCTTGAGTTGAAGAGCTGAGGGACAGCACCCAGGCCCAGAGTTCAGGCCCCACAACCGGACCCAAAAAAAAATCCTGGGCACTGGTGACTCACGCCTGTAATCCTACTGACTCAGAATCCTCAAAGCCTGCCCAAAGGCAGGAAAGTACATGAGACTCTTATCTTCAATTAACCACCAGAAAACCAGAAAAGGCACTGTGGCAAACCCTAGTCTTAAGCAGTACGAGCTCAGGGACAGCAAGCACCTAGGCTCAGAGTTCAAACCCCACAGCCAACAAAAAAATAAAAACTACAGGGCTTAGTGGCAGAGTGCTTGTCTAGCATGCACAAAGCCCTGGGTTCAATTCCTCAGTACCACATAAACAGAAAAGGTCAGAAGTGGCACAGTGGCCAAGTGGTAGAGTGTAAGCCTTGAGTAAAAGAAGTTTGGGGACAGCGCTCAGGCCCTGAGTTCAACCCCAGTACTGGCAAAAAATAAAAAATTTATAAGTCTAGTTGAGCTTACCATGGTAGTAAACTCCTATAATTCTACCACTTAGGAGGCTGAAGAAGGAAATAAAGTTTGAAGCAGCCTAGGCTACACAGTGAGAACCTCTCTGGAAAATTACAAATTAAAGTCTACTTCATATTAAATGGTGTCTTCAAGCAAAACTCATTTCATCAAAGAATTCTCAGATGACTACCAATAATGATAATGATGAAAGTAATTACTGTAATGGTTTTCTCTCTCAGCCACTCTGGGTCTTTCTCATCTTCACTATCTACTTCCATCTCTTGTGGACGGAGAGGCAAGCAGGTATCACTGTGAAAATACAGACGGTTGTGGCCACTACTGTATGTTCTTTGCTGTTCTACTTCTCCGTCTTCAGATTCAAGAAATTCAGACATGCTTGCTTTTGTTCGTTTTGGCCTGATGAAAAGAAATCAGTATTAGAATAATATGGCACTTACATCTCTACCATCTAATCCCATTGAGTTTGAGATACACCTTCAATGGTTATACGACTTTCACTAGTATTTTTTTTTTTTTTTGTTGGTCGTGGGGCTTGAACTCTGGGCCTGGGCGCTGTCCCTCAGCTCTTCAGCTCAAGGCGAGCGCTCTACCACTTGAGCTACAGCACCACTTCCAACTTTCACTAGTATTATAAAATACAGCACACAGCAACCCAAATTGAGGAAATACTGCTACCCAGAATATTTCTTTCTATGTATAATGTGAAGCAGACCTATTCCTTATCAGTTGTTTTTTTTTTCCCCCAGAGCTGTACACTGAAGTGAGTCTCAAACACTGGGTTCAGGCATACTGGGATTACAGGTGCTGCATACCTGTAATCTCAACACTAGAGAGGTTGACACAGACCTTGAGTTATAACATTCAACTACAATACTGGTTACACACAGAGAACTACCTGATTTATACATCACTGGCAATAAAGCCTAATGAAAGGAAAACCAATCTTTGTTACTATCTAAAAGTATACATGGAATTATAAGCCGGGCGATGGTGGCTCATGCCTGTAATCCTAGCTACTCAGGAGGCTGAGATCTGAGGATCGAGATTTAAAGTCAGCCCCGGCAGGAAAGTCCATTAGACTCTTTCTTCCCCCCAGGGCTGAAGACCCAATGCAGGGCCTTGCGTGCGCCCGCCCGGGCACCCTTCTGCTGGGCTAAACCCCCAGCCCCTCCATTAGACTCTTATAAACCACCAGAGAACCGGAACTGGCACTGTGGCTCAAGTGGTAGAGCGCTAGCCTTGATTGAGCTGAAGAGCTGAGGGATAGTGCCCAGGCCCAGAGTTCAAGCCTCACAACTGACCAAAAAAAAAAAAAAAAAAAAAAATGGGAGGTGGCTTACTGTTAGAACGTTTGCCTAGCATGCATGAAGCCCTGGGTTCAATTCCTCAGTACCACATAAACAGAAAAGGCCAGAAATGACACTGTGGCTCAAGTGGTAGAGCACTAGCCTTAAGAAAAAGAAACTCAGGGACAGTGCCTAGGCCCTGAGTTTAAGTTCCAGGACTGGCAAAAAAAAGCCGGGCGCTGGTGGCTCACGCCTGTAATCCTAGCTACTCAGGAAGCTGAGATCTGAGGATCGCCATTCAAAGCCAGCCCGGGCAGGAAAGACCGTGAGACTCCTATCTCCAATAAACCACCAGAAAACCGGAAGTGGCGCTGTAGCTCAAGTGGTAGAGCGCTCGCCTTTGAGCTGAAGAGCTGAGGGACAGCACCCAGGCCCAGAGTTCAAGCCTCAAGACTGACAAAAAAAAAAAAAAAAAAAAGAATTCTAGCTGGACCTGGTGGCTGTCTGTAATCCTAGCTACTCAAGACACTGAGATCTGAGGATGGAGGCTCAAAGCCAGCCCAGGAAAGAAGGTCTGGGAGACTCTTATCTCCCATAAACTACTCAGAAAAAGAGGAAGTGGTGCTGTGGCTCCAGTGGTAGAGCACTTGCCTTGAGCAAAAGCAGCTCAGTGATAACCCCCAGGTCCAGCATCCCTACCCTCCTGCCAAAAAAAAAAAAAGGCAGAATTCTTTCTAATGAGTGAAGTTTTTTTTTTTGTTTTGTTTTCTGTATGGAAGTATTACTAGGGGTGTGAACACAGGGACTAGTGCTTACTACACTGGCTTAATACAACACTGAGCAATTATCTCCAGTGCCTAAGAATATAATTATTTGCATTTCACACTACCCAAATGGAGAATTAATTATCCCCCTCTTGCAGGTTCCTAGCTAGGTAAGCATACAGAAATTTTCTCTGTGAGAAGTCTTTAATCCTACTAACTGCCGCAATAGTGACATTAATAGTTCAACAACTAAGGAGTTGGGGCAGGGGGCTGAGTGTGCAGCTAAGTGGTACTGTGGTACCCTTGCTTGCATGCACAAGGGTGTTGGTTTAATTTCAGAAGCACAAAAATATAAATAAACTTTAAGAGAAATGCTGAAAAAAGCAAACGAAAGGAGAAAAAAGAAAAAACCTTCAAAATCCTTGTGAAAGTAGAATCTAGAGGTTAGAGACTTAAAAAACTGAAATGATGCTGGCCTCCGGTGGCTCACCCCTGAATCCTAACCACCCAGGAGGCTGAGATCTGAGGATCACAGTTCAAAGACAGCCCCGCCAGGAAGAGACTCTTATTTCCAATAAACCACCAAAAAACAGGGAGTAGCACTGTGGCTCAAGTGTAGAGCACTCACTTTGAGTTGAAAAGCTGAGGGACAGTGCCCAGGCCCAGAGTTCAAGCCCCACGACCAACCCCAAAAAAAAAAAAACTGAAATGATTCCCATATAATTAGTACCTTTGTCTGGCTCCCTTTTTTTCTGCACATCATGAACAAAAGCTGTAGAAAAACTATTGTGACCTTTGTACCTACCTGCACACAAGAATGTGTGTGATAGGCGTTCTCTTTACTGGTCCATTTCTACTAAAAGCAAATCCTGGTTGGCGATGAATATCCTGCGGATTTCCCGCATAAGAGCCATCGTAACACTCATTGATAGAAACATCTATCCTAGCACCTTTCGGATGATACTGTAACAAAAACAAAGGGGGTTCAGAAAAAGGAAACACCATGCTACCCCCAAATATCCAGCTCTCTAATCAGAAGTAGTTAGGGATTCTTAATGTTTAGGAAAAGTAAAATAAGTCAGGTGCCCTAGCTTGGTGAGATGTCAGAAGACATGGATTAAAAGACAATGTGTCAGGGCAGGGAAGGCAGCTCAGCAGTAGAGTGCTTGCCTCACATGCATGAGGCCCTGGGTTTGATTCTTCAGGACCACATAAGTAGAAAAAGCACAACTGAAATTTAAAAAAAGACACTGTCTTTTAAGTCCTGATGGTACACTCGTTCATGGCTTTGAATCATTCTCTGTAATGCATTCACAAGCGTAAGAATTATGGTATTTTGACACAAAGTACAATCTTCCTGAGATAGCTTTATATTTAGTGTATAATAGG
The DNA here is from genome assembly GCF_024711535.1 of Dipodomys merriami. Taxonomy (NCBI): domain Eukaryota; kingdom Metazoa; phylum Chordata; class Mammalia; order Rodentia; family Heteromyidae; genus Dipodomys; species Dipodomys merriami. Next base: position 11,146,914 of record NW_027203270.1, read on the forward strand.
TTTAGGGTTAAAAAATACTTACAACATAATTGAAGATAAATCGACTATGGCAGAGTTTAAGATGCTTGAGTAAACTGTAAAGTTTACGACAGTTCAGCGTGCACCAAGGGCAATGCAAGTCATCTCTTGCTTCTGTTTGTTGTCGTGTATTGTTGTTATAAAGAAACTGAAAAACACAACCAGTTAGCTGCTTATACATCTCCAGGTATTTTATTTCAGTGTCATCTTTAAGTACAGTTAAAAGGAAAATAGAATTAGAGATCTTCCTTTAATATAAATATGCCAAAAGACTGCATATGTAAAATACAAAAGAAATATATTGCATGACTGCTTAAACTATGGTTACCTGATAAAATATTCTCAATTTCTGTCGGTTCTCATTTGAAGTATCTTTTTCTTTTCTTGCCTGTAAATCTGTAGTCAATGTTTCCTTCACGGCTGAAAACAAATATTTTAATAAAAATACTTGATTCCAAAAAGTGAAATATCAAAATTATCAATGATTCCACAAAACTATACTTATAGAATATAATTTTTGTTCTTACCCTCCACTAAAAAAAACCACAGGAACAATCCCCCTCATCAGTAAATCAGACATTAAGGTATATTTTGTTTTTCTTTTTTTGGGTCTGGTCGTGGGGCCTGAACTCTGGGCCTAGGCATTGTCCCTGCGCTCTTCAGCTCAAGGCTAGCGCTCTACCACTTGAGCTACAGTGCCACTTTAAGGTATACTTTGAAATGACTTTTTCCTTTCACTTTAAAAACTGCCAAGAGGAAGTGGTGTTGTAGCTCGGGCGGTAGAGTGCTCGCCTGGAGAGCTGAAGAGTGCAGGGGCAGCGACGGGCCCCCACGACCGACCAAAAAAAAAAACAAAACAAAAAAAAAACTGCCCCAAGAGCTGGAAACTTAAGTCAGTTACAGAGCAGGTAGGTTTCATTAGGTAGCCAATTAAGAGAACATCCTTCACTATTCAAACAGGAAAAGAAGTTTATCTACCTTGCTGTGCCTGGTGGAGAGGTTATACTTGGTGGAGAAGCTATGCATGGTGGAGAGGCATGGCTGAAAAAGAGAGGCAACCCACCCCTGGGCCAGGATTAATCTAGGTCAGGGAGGGGAAGAGGTGTGGCCAGGTGGGGAAAAGGTGTGGCCACACTGGATCCAGGATGTGACCTCAGGGCCTGGGACCTTCCTAAGGTCAGATGGGAGGCATGTGACCAGAGGTGTCCCAGGAAGTGACTTAGCAGGAGGGGAAGGTGACTGCTTCCAGGTCGGCCAGTTACCTAGGTAACAGATATACTGGGCAGAAATTTAGCCAAGAGGTAGGGAGGTGTCCCTGCGCATACCAAATACCTTGTGTGTGCAAATTTCAGAGTCTCATCCCCAGCGCTGTAACAAATGTTTCGAAATCAAACAAAAAGGCTGGTATGTAGCTTAATAGCAAAGTGCTTGCCTAGCAAGTACAACATCCTGGGTTAGATCCCCAGAACCAAAGGACAAATACAGTTAAAAAAAAAAAAAAGGAGCTGGGCAGCAGTAGCTCATGCCTGTAATCCTAGCTACTCAGGAGGCTGAGATCTGAGGATCTTTGTTCAAAGCCAGCCCCGGCAAGAAAGTCTGAGATGGGGGGGGGGGGGGAGGGGGGAGGCTGGGAAGGGATGTGAAGGGTAAACAAAGGAGGAGGCTGCAATGCTTGGTAAGAAATGTACGCATTATCCTGCCCATGTAATTGTAACTCCTCTGTACAGTACGTTCACAAATAAAATTTAAAAAAAAAAAAAAAAAAAGTCTGAGAGACTCTTATCTCCAAAAAACCACTAGAAAACCAGAGGTAGCACTGTGGTTCAAGGGGTAGAGCAGTGGCCTTGAGCTGAAGAGGGCAGGGACAGCACCCAGGCCCCAAGTTCAAGCCCCACGACCAACACACACCAAAAAAAAAAAAAAGAGCCCGGCGCTGGTGGCTTACGCCTGTAATCCAGGCTGAGATCTGAGGATCTCGTTTCAAAGCCAGCCCGGGCGGGAGAGACCATGAGACTCCTATTTCCAATAAATCACCAGAAAACCGGAAGTGGCACTGTAGTTCAAGTGGTAGAGCGCTCGCCTTGAGCTGAAGAGCTGAGGGACAGCGCCCAGGCCCAGAGTTCAAGCCCCACGACTGACCAAAAAAAAAGGGGGGGGGCTGGGAAGGTGGCTCAGTGGCAGAGTGCTTGGTTGCCTTGCATGCCTGAGGCCCTGGGTTTGATTCCTCAGCACCACATAAGAAAAAAGAAAAAAGCTGGAAGTGGCGCTGTGGCTCATGTGGTAGAGCGCTAGCCTTGAGCTGAAGAGCAGAGGGACAGAGCCCAGGCCCAGAGTTCAGGCCCCACAACCAGACCCCCCCTAAAAAAAGAAAAGAAACTCACAAAATCAAACACAAAATAAACCCAAACTCCTAAGTTCTAGCTCATAAAAACAATTCCAACTAATTATATGTGGTCACTACACTATTTTAATCACTCAGGTCAGTGTGGCTTCGTTTTGTTGCTTTTTCTGCAATATGAAAACCAACCAAAGGCCTCATGATGTTGGGAAGTGCTCCACCAGGGCTAGATCTTCAAACCAGAAAGTATATAGGTTCATTGTTGTTTGATACAAGGTTTCATTATGTAGACCAAACAGACCTCGAATTTCTCCTTCCATGGCCTCCTAAATACAGCAATTACAGATATATCCCACACCCAGGTAAAGTGTGTATTTGACTGGTTTTGTATTTCCCGATGCAAAGAAGTACTGAGCAAATATCTGGTAAGTGATAGTCCAAAAAGTAAACAAAAACAGATTTATTAAGGTCACTCCCAAAGCCAAAAAGATAAAAAGCTGGGCATTGGTGGTTCCCACCAGTAAGCTACTCAGGAAGCTGAGTTCTGAGGTTCAAGCCAGACACAGCCAGGAAGTCCTGGAAACTCTAGTCTCCAATTAACCTCCAGAAAACCAGAAGTGGAACTATCCTAGTAGTAGAGTACTCGCCTTGAGCAAAAGAGCACAAGGACATAGCCCAGGCCCTGAGTTCAAGCCCCATGGCAAACAAAAACAAACAAGCAAAACAAAACAAAATATTGGTACTTGTGGCTCAGGCCTGTATCCTAGGAGATTGGAGGCTGAGACCTAAGGGTGGGAGTTTAAAGCCAGCTAGGGCAGGAAAAAGCTTGAGACTCTTATTGCCAACAAACTACTCAGAAAAAGCTAGAAGTGGCACAATAGCAGAAGTAGTAGCCTTGAGCAAAAGCAACATCAGGACCCAGGCCTGGAATTCAAACATCAGGACTGGCGTAACCCACACAGTAATGAAAGTTATCCTATCCACTTTCTTATGAGTTTGATGCAAACTTGTTCTACAGAACAAGTAGCTGTGCGCAGATGCCACTGGGAAGTGTTATATATTACATAATCATACCATGCTCCTGAAGAATTAACAGACATGTAGCACAAACACTGTACATAAAGGATTGCTGATTAGTACTTCAGAAAAGAACATTTAATACAGAAAAATCCAAATTTACCATGCTTAATAATCTACCTCATAGGCCAAATATTTCCTGAGGAATAATCACATGAAATAAAATACAAGTGATTCTAAAATATAAGACTTCTAATCTGAGCCAGGAGCTGATGGCTCACACCTGTAATCCTAGCTACTCAGGAGGCTGAGATCTGAGGCTGAGATTCAAAGTCAGCCCAGGCAGGAAAGTCAACAAGACTCTTATCTCCAATTAACCACCAGAAAACTGGAAGTAGTGCTCTGGCTCAAGTGGCAGAGTGTTAGTTAGCCTTGAGCTGAAGAGCTTAGGTACAGCGCCCATGCCCAGAGTTTAAGCCCCACAACAACCAAAAACCCAACAAAGACTTCTAACTTTGAAACTATCATTTTCACAGCAGTGTTCTTTGTTGTTTGTTTTACCAATAGTTTGCGTAGGTTTGACTGAGCCAGGCTTGTTTTCTTGATGGAGACTCTCTGAATTTCTAGTGGCAAGAGGCTTAGCAATAGGAGCTGTAGATTTATCATTGGTTTCTCCTGTCCAGCGAAGAGTGAATTGCAATGTAGGTCCCTGAGAAAATGTTTCAAATGGAGGCAGCCTCTAAATAAAAATATGAAAAGAAAGCAGAGTCACATAATGAACTAGAAAAAATCATTATAAGAATTTCTTTTTTATAATTCATTACAAGGCTGGAAATGTGGTTTAGTGGAGAGTGCTTGCCTAGCATTTATGAAGCCCTAGGTTGGATTCCTCAGTAACACATACACAGAAAAAGCTGGAAGTGGCACTATGGCTCAAGTGGTAGAGTGCTAGCCTTCACCAAAAGAAGCTCATAGACAGTGCCCAGGCCCTAAGCTGAGTTCAAGCCCCAGGATTGGCACCCCAAAATAAGAGATCATTACAAAACTGAGGACTTGATTCAAATAACTAAATTTTCAAGTCCAAAGCCAACAACTGTGGCAAGCAAATGAAGTATGAACAATATGAACAGGAGAGGTCAGACTGAAAAGCAGCAGGTATGTACAGTAAACAGCTCAATTGTTGCTATGTAGAATTACTTACCTACTGCAGGCAGATTTTCTTTTTTCCTTTTTCAGAAAGTATCTTGCTACTTAGCCAAGCAGATCTCAAACTCAAGATCCTCTAGTGTCAGCCTCTTCACTACACCCACTTCATATTTTTTAAGAGTCAAAAACTAAGTAATATGAGCTGTAATCTGAGATACTCAGGAAGCTGAGATCAAAGCCAGCCCAGCCCCCAGGGCTATAAAGTCCAAAAGATTGTAATCCCTGTTAACTACAACAACAAAAAAAGCCAGAGAAGAACTAAACTCTAGAGAAAGAGCCATAGCCTAGAGACAAATAGCTCAGGGACTGCACCCAAGCCTACAGTTCAAGCCCCAGGCACCAAAAAACAAAACAAAAAACAAAAAACTTTTCTCTGGAATCCTTTATATTTTTTATGCTAATAATTAATTCAAACTGTCTTTAAAATAAAAAGACCCCTCAGTACTCAAAGCCACCCAACTTGTAACTTACAGTCTTTAAGTGACTTAATTCCTTTATCAATTAGGCAGCTTTTGGACTGGGAGATTGGCTGAGTGGTAGAGTGCTTTCCTCCCGTGCATGAGGCCCTGGGTTTGATTCCTCAGCACCACATAAGCAGAAAAAAGCCAGAAGTGGTGTTGTGGCTCAAGTAGAATGCTAGCCTTCAGCTGAAGAACTGAGAGACAACACCCAGGCCCAGAGTTCAGCCCACGATAGACCAAAACAAAAAGTTACCAGGGACTGGTACCTTGGTAGTCAATTAGATAGCTTTGACAACTGGTAAACTCCCTTGACTTTTCTCCAGCTCTTAACACATTTCTTTTAGCCTCCAGAGTTCCTGCCTCACCTTTAGTCATTTACTCCAGTATCTTACTCACTGTTCAAGAATTTGATGTGAAGCTGGGGACACCCAGTTGGTTCTGATTGTTACAGTTGATACTGACAATTGGTATCTCAAAGTAATGGACTAAAATAGGTTTCAAAGTTCATGAATTATCTTTTTCACTAAAATATATTTTTCTCCCCAAGAACAATTACTTTTTGTTCCTGGCATTGTGTTACTAGTGATCCTAAAATAAAAATTCTGGGGGCTGGGATGTAGCTCAGTGGCAAAAGTACTTGCCTAGCAAGTGCAATGTCCTGGGTTCAATCCCCAGTACCAAGAAGGAAGAGATTAAAAAAAAAATTCTGGCCTTCTGTTTGACTATTAATTCTGTTTTTGATTTCTTGTGTAATTCCAAAGGGCTTCCTGAAATCTTCACCATTTCTTCCCTTACATCAATGTCCTTACTACAACAGTTACCTGAAGCTACTCTCCTGCTTCCGTTTTTTTACTTCTCAATTCAGACACAGGAAACCAGATAATCTCAAAAAGCTATTTTCATGGGATTTGTTTTTAGAACCTTTCGATGAGCATTAGATTTGTTTTTAGAACCTTTTGATGGGCATTAATTTATGATACTGATGCAGATTTGTTTAAAGTGCTTAGGAATATATCATCACCATAAAGTTGTCATTTTAGGGCTCAGGGTGTTACTCAGCTGTAGAGGCCCTGAATTAAATCATGAGTACCACCAAAACAAACAAAAATCATCAGTAATTTTAGAGTAGGATGAGGTAATAGTATGATCATACAAACTGATTTTGACATATTAAGGTCCTACACCTAGAAGCTCTCACTTGCCCAGTTTTAAGACCCAGTAGGGGGGTGGGGGGAAATATAAAATCCTCATGAATAGGCATTCTAAAAAATTACAAAGATAAAAAACATCTGATGCCAGGTGATGGTGGCTCATATCTGTAATTCTAGCTACTCAGGAGGCTGAGAACTGAGGTTCAAAGCCAGCTTGGCCAGGCACCAGTGGCTCATGCCTGTAATCCTAGCTACTGAGGAGGCTGAGATCTGAGGATCACGAGTTAAAGCTAGCCCAGGCACCAAAGTCCTTGAGACTCATCTCTAATAAACTACCAGAAAACTGGAAGTGGCACTGTGGCTCGAGTGGTAGAGAGCTCGCCTTGAGCTGAAGAGCTGAGAGACAGTACCCAGGTCCAGAGTTCAAGCCCCATGACCAACCAAAAAAAAAGCCAGCCCGAACTCTAGTGCTATGTGTCCCTGATATGAGGAGTGGCCGCCCACAGGTACTCATAGATCAGGTAATAGTTTGTTGAGCCAAGTAGGCAGTTTGTAAAGGATTCAATTCGGCTGGTTAAAAGATGCCGATAGAAAAGAATTCCAGAAGATTGCCATGGCAACAGCAATAGGATTTGCAATAATGGGCTTCATTGGCTTCTTTGTAAAACTGATCCATATCCCTATTAATAACATCACTGTGGGTGGCTGAATCCACTTTGGAGACAATTTCATCATGGAGATTAGTGAGTGAGTGAGGGTTCGAGAAGCTCACGAAGTAAACATTCATCTAAATACTTGTTGTTTTTCTGGTTTTATCCCCCTTCCAAGATGTTTTCTACTCATAAATTAATTTTGAAATAAACTGTGTTTTTCCATTAAAAAAAAAAAAAGCCAGCCTGGACTGGAACCTCTTTCAAGTCTCTTTATCTCCAATTAGCCACCCAAAAAAGCCATAAATGGCCCTGTGGCTCAGTTTGTAGATAAGAGTGAGAACCTTGACCAAAAAGGAGGCCAGGGATAGTGCCCAGGTCCAGAATTCAAGCCCCAGGAATGAGGAAAAAACAAAACACAAACAGCTGCAGAAAACTCAAAACACTTTACATAACTATAAATTCAATGAAATTAGCTGGGCACCAGTGGCTCACGCTTATAATCCTAGCTACTCAGGAGGCTGCAATCTGAGGATCACGGTTCAAAACCAGGCCAGGCAGGAAAGTCCTGAGACTCTTATCTTCAATAAACCACTAGAAAACTGGAAGTGGCACTGTGGCTCAAGTGGTAGAGTGCTAACCTTGAGCTAAAGAGCTGAGGGATAGCACCTAGACCCAGAGTTCAGCCCGCACAACTGACCAAAAAAAAAAAGTAGAATTATAGCCAGGCACTACAGCCAGGTTCACACCTGTAATCCTAGCTACTCCTGAGGCTAAGATCTAAGAATCACAGTTCAAAGCCAGCCCAAGCAGAAAAGTTCCTATTAGATGCTTATCTCCAATTAACTATCAGCAATCCAGAAGTGGTACTTTGGCATAAAGTGGAAGAGCACCAGCCTTGAACAAAAGAGCTCAAGGACAGCAGCACCCAGGCCCTGAGTTCAAGCCTATGACCAACATTTTTAAAAAATTATATATAACATTTGGTAAAAACTTAAAATTCATGAAAATCTGTCAGACTATCTGTTGAATGACCATTTTTTTCAGATCTGTTTCTAATTTTGGACTAAAAGCTGCTAAAATTTTACCTATATTTTTTCAATTAACCAATAACTACCATGTATTTAAATTGTACAATAGGAACTTGTAACAGCTTTATATATACAATGTTTAATCTTACATGCATTGCAGATTTACTTTCCAGTAAGGCTATACCAACTTATTCTTACACCGAAAAGTTGTTTGGGAGTGTGTGTCCTTGCATTGTTAACATTAGAAACTGTCAAGCTTTCAATCCTTCATGAGTAACACAAAGGAGATCCCAGCTTTTATTTCTTTGAATACTATGTGAATACCTTTTTAGAAGTTTGGTGTCATGTCCGCTCTTTTCAGGACTTGGATTTTCTTTAACCCATTTTTAATTCATTGTTATTAACTAATCACAATGCTTACTTTGGTGCTAAGGACAGAGCCCAAGGGTTTTAATTATATAAGGTACAAACACAGGGGGCTGGGAAGGTGGCTCAGTGGTAGAGCGCTTGCCTTGCATGCCTGAGGCCCTGGGTTCGATTCCTCAGCACCACATAAGCAAAAAGAAAAAAACAGGAAGTGGCTCTGTGGCTCAAATGGTAGAGCGTTAGCCTTGAGCTGAAGAGCTGAGGGACAGTGCCCAGGCCCAGAGTTCAGGCCCCATGATCGGATCCAAAACAAAACAAAACAAAAGGTACAAACATAGTATTATTATGCTCCATGTTATCATCCAGTGGATCCCTTATTTCTTTTCTTTCCCCGGATCCTGAAAGATTAATTCTAGGGTCTCAAGAAAGTTCTCTAGGGGCTGGGAAGGTGGCTCAGTGGTAGAGCGCTTGCCTTGCATGCACGAGGCCCTGGGTTCGATTCCTCAGCACCACATAAGCAAAAAGAAAAAAAGCTGGAAGTGGCACTGTGGCTCAAGTGGTAGAGTGCTAGCCTTGAGCTGAAGAGCTGAGGAACAGCACCCAGGCCCAGAGTTCAGGCCCCACGACTGGACCCCCCCCCCAAAGAAAAATAAATAAATAAAGCGGGAGGCTATGTAATAAATATACTTTAAAAAAAAAAAAAAGAAAAAGAAAGTTCTCTAGCACTCTCAGACTTGACGGTCCTTAAGTTTTTCATTTTGTGGTATTAGGGAATTGTAGAACTTTATACATGGTAGGCAAGCACATTACCACTGAGCTTAAAGGGCCCATCCCATTTGGTTTTTTTGGGGGGGTCCGGTCGTGGGGCTTGAACTCTGGGCCTGGGCTCTATCCCTTAACTCTTCAAGCTCAAGGCTAGCGCTCTACCACTTGAGCCACCGCGCCATTTCTGGCTTTTTTTCTTTTTGCTTAGGTGGTGCTGAGGAATCGAACCCAGAGCCTCAGGCATGCAAGGCAAGCTCTCTACCACTGAGCCACCTTCCCAGCGCCCCCATTTGGTTTTTGACTCTGGATCCATTTCAATATCAAAACAATTAATTTTATTTTTTTTATTGTCAGTTATGGGATTTGAATGCTGTCCCTGAGCTCTTCAGCTCAAGGTGGGCACTTTACCACTTGAACCGCAGCACCTCTTCTGATTTTCTAGTCGTTTATTAAGAGTTTTTTTTTTTTTTTTTTTTTTTTTTTTTTGTCGGTCGTGGGGCTTGAACTCTGGGCCTGGGCGCTGTCCCTCAGCTCTCCAGCTCAAGGCGAGCGCTCTACCACTTGAGCTACAGCGCCACTTCCGGTTTTCTGGTGGTTTATTGGAGATAGGAGTCTCACGGTCTTTCCTGCCCGGGCTGGCTTTGAACCGCGATCCTCAGATCTCAGCCTCCTGAGTAGCTAGGATTACAGGCATGAGCAACCAGTGACCAGCTTTTAAATGATTATATGATTATATATATATATATATATATATATATATATATATATATATGTATGTATGTATTTTTTTTTGAGGGGGTCCAGTCGTGGGGCCTGAACTCTGGGCCTGGGTGCTGTCCCTTAGCTCTTCAGCTCAAGGCTAGCGCTCTACCACTTGAGCCACAGCGCCACTTCCGGCTTTTTTCTTTTTGCTTATGTGGTGCTGAGGAATCGAACCCAGGGCCTCAGGCATGCAAGGCAAGCACTCTACACTGAGCCACCTTCCCAGCCCCTCAATGATTAATTTTAATAGGGTACTTTTTACTTTATGCTTTCTGGCTTTTTTAACTTTTTTTTTTTTTGTCGGTCATGGGGCCTGAACTCTGGGCCTGGGTGCTGTCCCTCAGCTCTTCAGCTCAAGGCTAGCGCTCTACCACTTGAGCCACAGTGTCACTTCTGCTTTTCTGAGTGGTTTATTTGAGATAAGAGACTCATGGAATTTCCTGTCCAGGTTAGCTTTGAACAGTGATCCTCAGATCTCATCCTCCTGAGTAGCTAGTTTTACAGGCGTGAGCCACCAATGCCCAGCTTTTTTTTTAATTATTATTATTCTTAAAAGTATCTTCCTCACAACAAAACTGTATTAACATCCATTGATACTTTTTCTGAAGTTATGGAGTGTGAACATTCACATTTAGGCTTATAGGCATTCCAGAATTTGTTAGTCTTACTTTATCAGTCTTAGTCTTCATTTATTTGTTTTTTTTTTTTTCTGGGGGGTCCGTCATGGGGTCTGAACTCCGCCTGGGCACTGTCCCTCAGCTCTTCAGCTCAAGGCTAGCGCTCTACCCCTTGAGCTACACAGCCACTTCCGGCTTTTTTATGTGGTGCTGAGGAATTGAACCCAGGGCCTCATGCATTCAAGGCAAGCACTTTACCACTGAGCCAACTTCCTAGCCCTTAAATTATTTCTATTAGATGGCTAAGGACCAGTTCTGTCACCATTAATGAATAGTTAATTCTTCTCCATATAGATTTATTTGTCTTTGCCCCCAACGTTCTGGGAGGTTCAAGCATATACTACCATGCCAAGCCAGTATAACTTCTTTAACTTTTATGGTATTTTCCATTAATAAAACATTTCTTAATTATTATATACTATTAGATTAACATGAATCTAATTTTTTAGGTTTAAAAAACATGCTCAAGTTGGGCGCCAGTTTCATTCCTGTGACTCATGACTTAATCCTAACTTCTCAGAAGTCAGGAACTTGGAAGGTTGAGGTTTGAAACAATCTGGCCAGCAGAGTCCATAGATTCCATCTAGCAATAAGCAAAAAGCTGGGCTGGAGGTATGACTCAAGTAGCAGAGCACCAGCTGTGAGCAAGTTTGAGACTGAAGCCCACAATTCAAGCCCTGAAACTGCTTTCCCACCTCCAAAAAAAAATTGATATATGTAATAACACACTGATCTGATACATTTGTAAATGGCATTGTTACATTTTGTTCAAACTGTCTACCAACAAATGTATGTTTATTCTTTTCTAACTCTTAGAAGTTACTTTAGTTAATTTCATCTGAATTCTAGAGACAGAATTTAATAATAAATGTATTACCAGTTATTACATGTTATTTGCTGTTGCTAAGAATGAGATTTAAAATATAGCAACTAACATTTATTGAGCACTTATTGTATGCCAGGTACATATTTTTATTATTTCATTAAATCTGTTTTGTTTTTTGCCAGTCCTGGGGCTTGAACTCTGGGCTTGGCACTGTCCCTGAGCCTCTCTGTACTCAAGGCTGACATTCTACCACTTGACCAAAGCACCACTTCCAGCTTTTCTGTTTATGTGGTACTGAGGAATGGAACCCAGGGCCTTCATGCATGCTAGGCAAGCACTCTACCACTAAGCCACATTCCCAGCCCTAATCTGTCATTTCTATACCTCATTTGCACAAGAGAAACCAGTGAATAATTTGCCAAATGCCACATAGCAAGCATCAGAAATCTGAATTCTACAGTCTGTCTCTAGGATCAATGCCTTCGGTGAATACTCTAACTAGATCAAGACTTTGTGTACTTTAAAGTATAAAAATCAAAACTATGTCACTATGAAATAGCGTTTGGGGGAAGAAAACATCAAAAATGGGAGTTCATAACTATAACGTGCTCAACTTTCTAAATGGTCCATACCTTCCCATCAAGAATAGTCTCCCATGTTGCTCTTTTCTTGCTTATTGGACATTCTTCCATTTCCTGCATGGCTACTTCATATTCCCCATCTAAAAGCTGTAAGCGCCTGTTAGACAAACATATACACTTTAACCTGAGTATTACTGCAAGCACACAAATTCTACATCTTTAGGTTTATACTAGAAATCATTCATTAAATTTATAAACTAGCTTTTATAAATTGAAGATGTACTTACAGTCCAGTATTGACAAAAAACAATTTTAGTTTTGTGCACTAATCATTACCTAACTAGAGAATTTTTTTGGGGGGGTCCAGTCGTGGGGCCTGAACTCTGGGCCTGGGCGCTTCCCTCAGCTCTTCAGCTCAAGGCTAGCGCTCTACCACTTGAGCCACAGCGCCACTTCTGGCTTCTTTTTTTACTTATGTGGTGCTGAGGAATTGAACCTAGGGCCTCATGCATGCAAGACAAGCGCTCTACCACTGAGCCACCTTCCCAGCCCCTTAACTAGAGAATTTTTAATTACTGTAGCTGCTAAGATACAACTTTAAACATTTGAAATACTATATTACTAACATATGAAAATCTGGTGAATTTTAGTCATTAAAACAAAAGCATGTATGCAGGATTTATATTCTTAAAAATAGGATCATGGGGTCAGGATATGAAGTCTAGTGGGACAGTGCTTGCCTGGCATGTGCAAAGCCCTAGATTTGACACTCAAGCACTGCCCTCCCCGTGAAAAGGATAACCGTATTATAACAGCTCTCTTAAGAAACCACTAAAACATGTGTAGTTTTTCACTATAAATGTTTGGACCTGGAATTCCTTATTCTTATATGTGCCCAGTAAACTATAGTGATTAGAATAGGCACACCTAACTACAGGCACCCAAGGCCACCTGGCACATATAGATGCTCAATAAATACTTCAAGGACAAATAAGTAAAATACTGATTGAATCAAATAATTAAATTTTATTCACATTATATTTTGTGTATGTATACATGCATGTGTGTATATCAAATCATCAAGTAAGTATGTGAATCACTGATTAAATTCTATTTACAGTATATATAATATTGTGTGCATGAGATCTTTTTTTTTTTGGTTGGTTGTAGGGCTTGGACTTTGGGCCTGGGCGCTGTCCCAGAACTTCTTTGTGCTCAAGGCCACTGCTCAACCATGTGAACCTCAGCAACACTTCAGGTTTTTGAGTGGTCAGAGTGGTTAATTGGACATAAGAGTCTCATAGGGACTTGTCTGCCTGGGCTGACTTCGAACCACAAACCATGATGTTCAGATCTCTGCCTCCTGAGTAACTAGGATTATAGGCATGAGCCACCAGCACCCAGCATGTATGTTTTATCTGTATCTTTAAAACTACTTACCAGTACTACTATAACGAGCATGCTTTTACCATGCTCAACAACTGTACAACCTGTCTTAAGAGAAATATTATTGGATTACAATAACTAGTTCTTATTGAGAGCTTACTGAGTGCCAGGCAATATACTACATGAGGGCTGGGAAGGTGGCTCAGTGGTAGAGCGCTTGCCTTGCATGCATGAGGCCCTGGGTTCGATTCCTCAGCACCACAGAAGCAGAAAAGGCTGGAAGTGGTGCTGTGGCTCAAGTGGTAGAGCGCTACCCTTGAGTTAAAGAGTTGAGGGACAATGCCCAGACCCAGTGTTCAGGCCCTACAACCAACCAAAAAAAAAAAGACTACATGGCACATTTCATCTTCCCCACAATTTGATGATCAAGGTACTACTGGCTCCATTTTCAGAAGAAATTGGAAGCACAAAAACACTAAATAACTTGCCTTAAGATACACAGTACCTGGCCAGATACAGCCAAGTAAGTCCAGACAGTCTGCCAGTAAATTCTTACTCATAACACCCAATTATTTTGACCTAAAAGTAGTTTTATAATTTCTCTATAATACTTGAATTTAGTCTATTTAACAGTACAACAGTAATGTTGTCCAACTTTCTATTCTGAAAGGCTAACTTGTCTATTTGAATAGTAACTTAATATTCTTAGTGGTAAAAAGGCGCTTCCCCCATAAATATATAATGCACTATGTACATGGCTACGTAATATTCTATTTGGTTGTAAACTTGATATCTAAAATCCAATTCAATCTCCTATCTGTAATGTTTGAGGAGGCCTTTTCCCCCCAGAGCCTCATAAACAGTGCCTTATAGAGTTTTTTGATCTGTCAATCTGATAAGTGAAAAAAATGACATCTCAGTGTACTTTTAAATCAGATGTCTTATCTCTGTAATGGTTTCAGAATCACATAAATCATTTAAAAAAAATTTTTTTTGTTATCCGTTCTTTACCCTGTTTCACTTTGATCTTTTTAAATTACTTAATCCCATCACTCTTCCTTATAATTTAAAAAAAAAAAAATAGGAAAGATGCTGGGCACCGGTGTCTCATGCCTGTATTCCTAGCTACTCAGGAGGCTGAGATCTGAGGATCAGCCAGCCCAGGCAGGAAAGACCGTGAGACTCTTATCTCCAATAAACCACCAGAAAACCAGAATTGGCACTGTGGCTCAAGTGGTAGAGCGCTAGCCTTGAGCTGAAGAGCTGAGGGACAGCGCCCAGGCCAAGTTCAAGATCCAGGACCAACCAAGAAAAGGAGAGAGGGAGAGAGGGAGAGAAGGAGAGAAGGAGAGAGAGAGAGAGGGAGAGAGAGGGAGAGAGGGAGAGAGAGAGAGAGAGAGAGAGAGAGAGAGAGAGAGAGAGAGAGAGAGAGAGAGAGAACAAGGCCAAGTTTACACTCCAGTAACAGCACCAAAAAAAAAAAAAAAAAAGCCAACATGGCTTTTTTTTTTAAACAAACATGGAAACATGGAGAAATAATGGAAAATTAGCACTTTCTAACTGCCAAAGGCACAATTCATTCAAAGCAAGAATCATCAATGACTGGGGGGGGGGGAGGGGGGTATAATTGGGTGGGGGGAGGGGGGAGGCTGGGAAGGGAGGTGAAGGGTAAACAAAGGAGGAGGCTGCAATGCTTGGTAAGAAATGTATGCATTATCCTGCCCATGTAATTGTAGCCCCTCTGTACAGTATGTTCTCAAATAAAATAAAATAATATTTAAAAAAAAATCATCAATGACTGCTTTAACTTGGATGGAAGGGTACTTGAAATAAAAAGATATTCATGCAGGGTTCATGTATTACCATAAGATTATATGTTAATTAACAAAAAGGGAAAAAGTACTGTCACATTAGGGAAATATGATGAACACCCCCCTTGAATCAGGTAACCAAACCTACTATGTTTGTTGGTGATGTAATATGCAAGGAACCTACCAACAACCAATATCGAATTAATAGCTCTGCAAAAAATATTTAACCTGAATCTAATCATGAGGAAATAATCACAAGGACCAGTCTGCAAAAACTTTTACTTAAAATGAGTCAGAAAGATTGGTTGAGACCAGAGCTGGATTGCAACTTATACAAAAGATTAAGACCTTGTCAAAAACAAAAGGCTGAGCAACTGCTCCAAGCTGAAGAAGACAGAAAAATGACAACTAGCTACAGAATGGATTGGAGAAAAACAAACTCTACAGGACATTATTGATAAAAGCTCAGTGGTAGACTGCTTGCCTAACATGTGCAAGGCCACGGGATTAATATCTAGCAGTATAAAAAAAATTACTGTGATCTTTGTTGGAGATAATATATTTGTTGTATGTTAATTGATTTAAATGTGATTGGGAAGAAAAATATTCATTGGACATACATACTGAAATGTAAGTAATGAGGAATAAAACAAACTTCATATAGTTCAGCACAAAAAACAAGATAAAATTTGAACACATGAAATCTAGATGAGTGGTATGTCAGTGTTTAACAAATATACTATTTTTTTTTTTTTTGGTTGGTCATGGGGCCTGAACTCTGGGCCTGAGTGTTGTCCCTTAGCTCTTCAGCTCAAAGCTAGCACTCTACAACTTGAGCCACAGCACCACTTCTGGCTTTTTCTGCTTATGTGGTGCTGAGGAATCAAACCCAAGGCCTCATGAATGAAAGGCAAGCACTCTACCACTGAGCTACCTTCCTATCCCCTCTATTCTTTTTATACTTCTGGAATTTTTTTTTTTTTTTTTTTGGTCAGTCGTAGGGCCTGAACTCTGGGCCTGGGCACTGTCCCTCAACTCTTCAGTTCAAGGCTAGTGCTCTACCACTTGAGTCACAGCACCACTTCCAGATTTTTCTGCTTATGCGGTGCTGAGGAATCGAATCCAGGGCCTCCTGCATGCAAGGCAAGCACTCTACCACTAAGCCACCTTCCAAGCACTGGAATTTCATAACATTTAAAAAATGAAACATAAGCCAGGCTCTGGGGGCTCATGCCTGTAATCCTAGCTACTCAGGAGGCTGAGATTTGAGGATCATGGTTCAAAGCCAGCCTGTGTAGGAAAGACCATGAATTCTTCAATTAACAACCAAGAAAACCAAAAGTGGCACTGTGGTTAAAAGTAGTATAACACTACCTTTGAGCGAAAAAGCTCAGGGACAGTGCCCACTCAGGACCTGAGCTCAAGAACCCCCCAAAGGGCTGGGAAGATGGCTCAGTGGTAGAGTGCTTGCCTTGCATGAATGAGGCCCTGGGTTCGATTCCTCAGCACCACATAAGCAAAAAGAAAAAAGCTGGAAGTGGTGCTGTGGCTCAAGTGGTAGAGCGCTAGCCTTGAGCTGAAGAGCTGAGGGACGGAGCCCAGGCCCAGAGTTCAGGCCCCACGACCGGACCCAAAAAAAAAAAAAAAAAAGAACCCCCCAAAAAATTACAAACTTTTTGGCATTTTCTTTTTCATTTAAATAAAAACAGCCATTATCTCCTACATGGAACATTTACATACACACATACATATACTATCATAGGCAGCAATATGGTATACTATTTGCTTTCACATACATACATATATATATAATTTTGGGGGACTGGGAATGTGGCTTGGTAGAGTACTTGCCTAGCATGTATGAAGCCCTGGGTTCAATTCCTTAGTACCACATAACACTGAAAAGGCTGGAAGTGGCGCTGTGGCTCAAGTGGTAGAGTGCTAGCCTTGAGCACAGAGAAGCTCAAGGACAGTGCCCAGGCCCGAGTTCAAGCTCCAGGACAAACAAAAATAAAATAATAAAAATAAAATAACTCTGTGGGGGCTAGTCCAGGGGCTTGAACTCAGGTCCTGGGCTGTCTCTAAGCATCTCTGTGCTTATGGCTAGTACATTACCACTTGAGCCACAGCACCACTTTCAGCTTTTCCTAAGTAGTTTATTGTAGATAAGAGTCTCATGAACTTTCCTGCCTGGGCTGGCTTTGAACCATGATCCTCTGATCTGAGCATCCTGAGTAGCTAGGATTGCAGGAGTAAGCCACCCGCACTAGGCAGAGTATTTAACAGTGCCAGTGAAGCTCAATATATCTCTATATTTTTCCTTATACATATGACCACTGTTTTCTAGTAATTTATGTTCCTATTGTTTTCTACCTAATGCTTTGATGTACATTGTTTTTTTACATTAAAAGCATACTACGGCCGGGCGCTGGTGGCTCACGCCTGTAATCCTAGCTACTCAGGAGGCTGAGATCTGAGGATCGCGGTTCAAAGCCAGCCCGGGCAGGAGAGACTGTGAGACTCCTATCTCCAATAAACCACAAGAAAACCGGAAGTGGCGCTGTAGCTCAAGTGGTAGAGCGCTCGCCTTGAGCTGAAGAGCTGAGGGACAGCGCCCAGGCCCAGAGTTCAAGTCCCACTACCGACCAAAAAAAAAAAAAAAAGCATACTACGTTGGTTCCTATTATTACTAACATCAAGTGACAGTACATGGTATATTCTAAGAAAATATGAGCAATGGAATACATGTTATTACTCTCATCATCTCTGCTTTTTTATGAGTATACTTTTCTTTGCCATACGGCTAACATGTGGTTACTATTTTTGATGTGTGGTCCTGAACTTGCCTCGCACTTGCTAGGCAGGCGTTCTACCACTGAGCAATAACCCTCAGCCCTTGAAAACTACATTTCTAAAATGGAACAAACACCCCAGTTATTCTTCTTCACTCTTTCTTGCATGTGCTTGACTGACACTGAACTGTGTTAACTACCAGCAATCTTAACAATGTAAGAAATCATGGCATGTTACAGGTTTCATTTTCAAACACTGTTTAAAAAAAAAAAAGAGAATGCTTTACTTGTTGCCTAGATTTTCCTTTACTAGGGGCAAGGTGTGTCATTCTAAAACAGGTACTATGCAGATGACGGACGGCCCTGTTATTCCCTGACACTCCATGCCAAAAGCACGTACAATGTTCTCCCTTAACTTTAGTAAATACATGTCTCTATGCCAGGCACTGGTGGCTCATGCCTGTAATCCTAGCTACTCAGGAGGCTGAGATCTGAGGATCATGGTTCAAAGCCAGCCCAGACAGTAAAGTCCATGAAACTCCTATCTCCAATAAACCACCAGAAAACCAGCATTGGCGTTGTGGATCAGGTGGTAGAGCGCTCACCTTGAGCTGAAGAGCTAAGGGACAACACCCAGAGTTCAAGACCCATGACCGACAAAAAAAAAAAAGTCGGGCTGGGAAGGTGGCTCAGTGGTAGAGCGTTTGCCTTGCATTCATGAGGCCCTGGGTTCGATTTCTCAGCACCACATAAGCAAAAAGAAAAAAAGCCGAAAGTGGCGCTGTGGCTCCAGTGGTAGAGCGCTCTAGCCTTGAGCTGAAGAGCTGAGGGACAGCGCCCAGGCCCAGAGTTCAGGCCCCACGACCGGACCCCAAAAAAAAAAAAAAAAAAAAGTCTCTAACATTTACCTATGACCTATTTAATATGCAAATATTAGCCCCTCCAAATGGTTTTCCAAAAACACTGTACATTCCCTGTATTACTTTACAGCAAGAACCATTCACTGTTAAGTATGTTTCTATAGAGGAGTTAGTATTGATAAAGTGTTAAGTTGCAACAAGACAGGGACTTTTTGTTTTCTCACTATCTACTCCAGTGAATGGCAGAGAGCAGCAGAAAATATCTACCAAGTAGTTTTATTTTTGGTTTTGGGGTGTTTTTTTTGGTCGGTTATGGGGCTTGAACTCTGGGCCTGTGTGCTGTCCTTTAGCTCTTTAGCTCAAAGAGAGTGCTCTACCACTTTGAGCCACAGTGTCACTTCCAGTTTCAGGTGGTTAACTGGAGATAAGAGTCTCAGGGATTTTCCTGCCAGGGCTGGCTTTGAACTACAATCCTCAGATCTCAGCCTCCTCAGTAACTAGGGTTACAGGTGTGAGCCACCAACACCCTGCTCTACCAAATAATTTTAACTCAGTCATTCCAAGTCTTGTCTGTGCTTATTATTCTGTATGTTAAAAATTCATCATAAGCAAACTTGTTTTCTATTCCTAAGAATGAAGAGAAGCAAGGGAACGAAACAGTATCAACATTATACTGTGTTTGAAAACTAACATTTCTAAAACATTATAGAACCCTTACTAGCCCATTATTACCTGTTTTTATCAAATACTGTCATTTGTGCAACAAATGTCTTTTCCCCATCTTCACGATTTCGTTTTCTTCTGGCTGGAAGTTCTTCACTGACATCTGAATTCAATGAACAGAGTTCTCATAAATCAAGTATTGAAATAAAAAATTGTCTTTATAATACATGTCTTAACATTTTGTATGCTACCTTAAACAAAATCAAAATTACAATAAAGCTGCAATATAATATTCAGACCACATGTAGTCCAATTTTGCATTAAAAAAAGTTTCTATTCAAATTTTGTGCTAGTATTAAGGCTTAAACTCAGGGCCTGGTTGCTGTCTTTGAGCTTTGTTGCTCAAGTCTAGCATTCTACTTAAGCCACAGCTCTACTTCCAACATTCTGGTGTTTTATTGGGGATAAGAATCTTAGATATTCCTTCTACCATCTGGATGAACACCAAGATCCTCAGATCTCACTCAGCCTCCTGAGTGGCTAGCCTTACAGGTATAAGCCACAAATGCCAGGCTAATTTTATCACATATGCATATCTTTTATTTTTCTTTATTGTGAAAATACCGTACAGAGGGGTTACAATTACATGGACAAAGTAATAAGTATATTTGTTATCAAGCATTGTAGCCTCCTCCTTTGTTTCCCCTTCTCATCCCTTTCTATCTCCCTGGCTTCCCCCTCCCCCTGCCTTTATCCCCCCGCTTCATGTATATCTTTTATATGTGTATCTTTTACCCTATGTTTATGTTAACATGCAGGTTACACTTAAATTCAAATCTTGCTTTAACTCTGGGTACTTGATTACAGGAATATACCAACAAACAAGGTCTTACTTTTTGACATTCACAGATACTAACTCCATACCTTTGCAAATTCTAATCTGTTTGGAATGACCTTTGTTAAATTCCTGAATCACTCAAGATGTCTTTTCAAGAACTTTCAAAAGACACTTCAAGACTCAAATATAATTTCTTCATAGGTGTTTCTCTAGTGAACTTCCCATACTCGTCATTCTCCCTCCTCTGGTTTTGTTTTGTGCTTGCCAAGGAAGTACTCTTCCACTGAGCTAAAACCCAAGCTCCTCCTGCCCCGCCTCCCTTCTAGTTTGAGAGCATTTAGAAAATGGTACAGGCTGTTTCCATCATCTTTATATTCCCAGCAATTGTTAGCTAAATGATTATCTTAAGATGAATTCAAAATTTTTGGAAGAAAAACAAGATACAAGTATCAAGATATGAGTAACCGTAATAAATTATTCACGGTCAAGCTGGGTATGGTGGTATACCTATCAGCCCCAGCAGTGGAGATGCTGTGACAAGAGGATTAGTTGAGGCCAGAAGATTGAGACCAGCCTGGACACCTCAAAACATAAACAAAAACAAAAATCTCTGATCTAAGAGGTGAGTGTGCAAGTGTTTATCAAACAATTCTTGAGATTGGAAATTTCTCATGACAAAATGTTGGAAACTGTATTCCCAGCACTCAGGCGATTAAGGCAAGAAGATCACTTGAGGACAGAATTCAAAGCTAGTCCAAGTAACATAATGATATTCCATCTATTCTTTTTTTTTTTGGCCAGTCATGGTGCCTGAACTCTGGGCCTGAGCAATGTCCCTCAGCTCTTCAGCTCAAGGCTGGTGCTCTACTGCTTGAGCCACAGCACCTCTTCCAGCTTTTTCTGCTTATGTGGTGCTGAGGAATCGAACCCAGGGCCTCATGCATGCAAGGCAAGAGCTCTACCACTGAGCCACCTTCCCAGCCCCCTCCATCTATTCTTTAAAACAGAAATTGGCACCAGTGGCTTACGCTGTTATCCAGATACTAAGAAGGCTGTGATCTGAGTGAGGATGGAGATTAAAAGCCAGTCTGGGCAATGAAATCTGAAAGACTCTTATCTCCAATTAACCAACAAAAAGCTGGAAGTGATATAGCTTAAGTGGTAGAGCACCAGCCTTGAGCAAAAAAGCAAAGAAGGAATATGTGGCTGAGTGTCACAAAAGGGAAAATATGAATGCGTTTTTATACAGAAATTCTTTTTATTTTTAATGAGGGTTGACATGAAACTAGGTTTGAACACAGGGCATCATACCTATGTGGTGCTCTATCACTTAAGCCATACCTTCAAGTCCTCCAAAATTAAAATACCAGTCAGTACTAGCATTTATCTAGAATAACTGGAAGATTAAAATCCCAAAAGTAATAAAATACATTTATTTAACTTTGGAGAAGATATAACGAATGTCAAAATAACTCAAAAATAAATGTTTTTCAATCATTTTCATTGACCACTTTAATCTCAAATGATAAAATCTATTAAATTAGTGAAATAAAAATTACCAATATTCTCATTGGTTTCTCCATTAATCATTCCATTAAATTCTCTTCTTCCTGGACGAGTCACTCTAAATAGTAATGAGTAAGACTTCACCATATGGCTGTTACTAGGTTCAAATTCATTACTGGAAACTGCAAGGGACGGAAAATTTCCAGGTTTTGTTTGATTGAGGTCGGGATTCAAAGGCACCTGCTTTTTACCTGTGGGAACTTGCCTTATTGGACAACTTACATCCTGCAAAGGTAAAGATTTTTAAATTACATTTATACATAAACAATGGTTAAGAGCTGCAATAAAACTTCTCATCACAACTATAAGAAACATGGTGCCCAATGGTAGGTAAAAATAGTAATTTTGAAAGCTTGAAGTAAAAATGAAAATGGAACCACACACGAAATATTAACGCAATTGAAGATTTCTACAATATAAGGAAAATGATGAAATCCAAAATTTAGCTGATAATCATCTGGATGTTTTGAATTAGAAACAAAGAATAGGGGTTGGTGACAGAGATCACTGGTAGAGCACCAGCATAGCCTACAGGAGGCCCTGGGTTCATTATCTAGAATACCCAATTAAAAAAAAACAAACATGGATTCAGAAATCCATGCTTAAAAATTTAAAACTCTGATAACATGAACATTTTTCTCAATGTTCTATTTTAACCTAATAAATAAGACAGTTAGAAATAGTAAAAACAGTTGGATATCATAAGCTCCAGGTAATACTAATAGTAAATTCATGTATTTAGTTGTTTGTTTAGCCAGTCCTGGTTTGAACTCAAGGCCTAGGCACTGTACTTGTACTTGAACTTTTTTTTTTTTTTTTTTGGGGGGGGGGGGGGGGTCCGGTCATGGGGCCTGAACTCTGGGCTTGGACGCTGTCCCTCAGCTCTTCAGTTCAAGGCTAGCACTCTACCACTTGAGCCACAGCACCACTTCCGGCCTTTTTTTCCTGCTTATGTGGTGCTGAGGAATCGAACCCAGAGCCTCAAGCATGCAAGGCAAGCGCTCTACCACTGAGCCACCTTCCCAGCCCAGGAACTTTTTTTTCCTTAAAGCTAGCAATCTACCAGCTAAACCAAGCTCCATTTCCAACCAGTTTGTGTGTATGTGTTTGTGTGTGTGGTGTTGGTTATCAGGCTCAAACTCATGGCCTGGGTGCTATCCCTGAGATTTTCTGCTCAAGTCTACCACTTTACCACTCTACCACTTTGTTTTATTATTATTTTGTCAGTTATAGGGCCTGAACTCTGAGCCTGGGCACTGTCCCTGAGCTCTTCAGCTCAAGGCAAGTGCTCTACCACCTTCGGGGCCACCACTTCTAGTTTTTTGGGCTTTTTTTTTTTTAATTGGTCATAGGGCTTGAACTCTGGGACTGGGTGATGTCCCTCAGCTCTTCAGCTCAAGGCCAAACTCTACTACTTGAGCCACAGCACCACTTATGGTTTTCTGTTGGTTAATTGGAAATAAGAGTCTCAGACTTTCCTGCCCGGGCTGGCTTTAAACCATGAGCCTCAGATCTCAGCCTCCTGAGTAGCTAGGATTACAGGCGTGAGCCACTGGCGCCCGACTTCCCACTTCTAGTTTTTAGATGGTTAATTGGAGTTAAGTCTCTTCCTGCCTGGGCTAGCTTTGAACCCTGATGCTCAGTTATCATCTTCCTGAGCAGCTAGGATTACAGGTGTGAGCCACTGTTGACCAGCAAATATATATATATATATATATATTATTTTTTTTAAATCAGTCAGGGGTCTTGAACTCTGGGCTTGGGTGCTGTCCCTGCGCTCTTCAGCTCAAGGCGAGTGCTCTACCACTTGAGCCACAGTGCCACTTCCAGTTTTCGAGTAGTTTATTGAAGATAAAAGAGTCTCACCAACTTTCCTGCCTGAGCTGGCTTTGAACTGTGATCCTCAGATCTCAGCCTCCTGAATATCTAGGATTACAGGCATGGGCCACCAGTGTCCAGCACAAATATATTCTTTAAGAGAAATGATACTCTAACCATTTGGTAAATCACCTTTATAATAATAAAAAATGTAAAAAAAAAATTTAAATAATACTGATCAACTTGAGGAATTTTTTGTGTGCCTGTCCTGGGTCTTGAACTCTCTGGGCCCGGGCACTGTCCCCAAGCTCCATTTGCTCAAAGCTAGCACTCTACCACTTGAGCCACACCCACCACTTCCAGCTTTTTCTATGATTACCTCGATTTAAGACTCTGGAGGCCCTGGGCTGGTGGCTCAAGCCTGTAATCCTAGCTACTCAGGAAGATGAGATCTGAGAATCAAGGTTCAAAGCCAGACTGGGCTTTGAAGTCCGAGAGACTCTCATCTCCAATAAACCACCAGAAAACTAGAAGTGGTGCTGCGGCTCAAGTGGTAGAGTGCTAGCCTTGAGCTGAAGAGCTCAGGGACAGAGCCCAGGCCAGAGTTCAAGACCCACAACTGGGGGAAGAAAAAAAAAAGGGAGGGGAGGGTAGTGGGGGAGGGGAGAGCTCAGAGCAGCTAAGAATGTAACTTAGTGGCAGAGTGCTTGCTTCCAAACAGGTATGAGGCCCTGGGTTCAATTCCTCAGTACCATATTAAAAAAATTTTCATTTAAAAAGTAAAAATAAATGAAACATTATTTCTGTTTTTTGCCAGTCCTGGAGCTTGAACTTAGAGCCTGGGCACTGTCCCTGACCTTCTTTTGCTAAAGGCTAGCACTCTATAACCTGAGCCACAGTGCCACTTCTGGATTTTTCTGGTTATGTGGCACTGAGGAATCAAACCCAGGGCTTCATGCATGCTAGGCAAGCACTCTACCACTAAGCCACATTCCCAGTCTCACAAAACATTTTATATGGTTGCTTCTTTAAATTTTTCCAGTTAAGAAAACGTTTCACTAGTAAAAGAGCCCAAGAACCTACCCTGAACTCACAATTCTCCTGCCTCTACCTCCTCAGTGTAATCAGGAACCACTTCACCTAGCTTTTGCAATCTTTTTTTTTTTTTTTGGGGGGGGGGGCAGTCGTGGGGCCTAACTCTGGGCCTGGACGCTGTCCCTCAGCTCTTCAGCTCAAGTCTAGTGCTCTACCACTTGAGCCACAATGTCACTTCCGGCTTTTTTTTTTTGTTTATGTGGTGCTAAGGAATCGAACCCAGGGCCTCATGCATGCAAGGCAAGCGCTCTACCACTGAGCCACCTTCCCAGCCCCTGCAATTTATTTTTTGTTGGTCGTAGGGCTTGAACTCAGGGCCTGGGCACTGTCCCTGAGCTCTTCAGCTCAAGGCTAGCTCTCTACCACTTTGAGCCACAGCTTCACTTCCGGTTTTCTTCTGGTTAACTGGAAATGAGTCTCATTGACTTTTCTGCTCAAGCTGGCTTGAACTACAATCCTCAGATCTCAACCTCATGAGCAGCTAAGATTACAGGCTGGCAATTGATTTTTTAAAAGTAAAAAAACAGCCAGGCGAGTGCCAGTGGCTCATACCTGTAATCCTAGCTACTCAAGAGGCTGAGATCTGAGGATCTCAGATCAAAGCCAGCCAGCCAGCCAGGGCAAGAAAGACCATGAGACTCTGATCTCCAATAAACCACTCAGAAAACCAGAAGTGGCGATGTGGCTCAAGTGGTACAGCACTCCCCTTGAGCTGAAGAGCCGAGGGACAGCACCCAGGCCCCACAACTGACTAAAACCTAAAACTAAAATCCTACACTCCACAAAGACTATTACTGTTAGGCATATACATTTTCTCAAAAACTTTTGTTATTTTGTCTTTGAAACACACAAAAAGAATACTTTACCTATATGCATTTTTTTCTAAATAACATATCTGGAAGAATTTTCACTTCAATACTTGTCGCAAACTATATGGGAATAGATACAAGTAGTAAGAAGTATGCTCTAACTTTTTTTTGGTCAGTCATGGGGTTTCAACTCAGGGTCTGGGCACTGTCTCTGAGATTCTTTGTGTTTAAGGCTTGAGCCCACAGCCCCATTTCCAGCTTTTTCAGGGTAGTTTTTTTTTTCCTTTGGGGGGGGCTAGTTGGGGTGCTTGAACTCTGGGCCTGAGCACTGTCCCTCAGCTCTTCAGCTCAAGGCTAGCGCTGTACCACCACCACTTGAGCCACAGCGCTACTTCCGATTTTCTAGTAGTTTATTGGAGAGAAGACTCTCGACTCTCAGGTGCTTCCTGCCTGGGCTGGCTTTGAACTGCAATCCCCAGATCTTAGTCTCCTGAGTAGCTAGGATTACAGGTGTGAGCCACCAGGGCCTGGCCCTGTTCTAACTTTTAAATATACAGTCACATAACTCCCTCCAATAGCCTTAATTTTTTGTTTTGTTTTGGTTTTTGTTTAGCCTTAGTTTAGTTACATGGACTCTGGCAGTTTTCATTCCCTTTAGGATCTTTTTTTTTTTTTTCAAGTCAGTTATGGGTCTTGAACTCTGGGCTTGGGCACTATCCCTGATCTCTTTAGCTCAAGGCAAGCGCTCTACCACTTGAGCAACAGCACCACTTCCGATTTTCTAGTGGTTAGTTGGAGATAAGAGTCTCACAGACTTTTCTGCCCGGGCTGGCTTTGAACCATGATCCTCAGATCTCAGCCTCCTCAGTAGCTAAGATTATAGGCATGAGCCACCAGCGCCAGGCATCCTTTAGGATCTTAATGTGATCTAGGAAGCAGAGCAGCAACAATAACCTTTCCAAGTCCGTTACCTAGTCTTCTTACAAGACAGAGGACTTGAGGCTACTACACATACAAGTTGAATTTCGTAGGTTTCCTAAGAAACATGAACATTGCAATACTTGTTTCTCTGGTGAAATGATTTCTTCTTCTAAAATACAAGCAAACTAAAGCAATGTGTTAAAAAAAAAAACTATCTCTTTAAGAATAGAATTATAAGATACAATCCTCTTGGAAAAACTCTTTTCTTAAGTCTTCATTTAAAATTTCAATGGGTGGCTAATATTTGGATACATTAGTGAATCCATCTAATTTATGACATAATGCCCAGGTTTATTCCTTTGACCCCAACTGGACAAAGTAAAAGCACATGGAATATTGATAAAAGAAGTTAAAAGATGACAGTTCAGCCATCAATATATTTCTTCCCTTTTTAAAGTTTCAAAACTGGCCTTAAGGGCTGAGAATGTGGCTTACCTGTAGAGTGCTTGCCTTGCATCCATGTAGTCCTGGGTTTGAGTCCTCAGTACCACATAAACAGAAAAAGCCAGAAGTAGCACTGTGGCTCAGGTGGTACAGTGCTAGCTTGAGCAAAAAGAACAGTGCCCAGGCCCACAGCTTAAGCCTCAGGACTGGCAATAAATAAAAAATAAAACCTGATTTTAAGCTGGCTCATACCTATAACACTAGATACTCAGGAGGCTGAGATCTAGAGTTGAGATCTGAGTTCTGCCCAAGCAGTAAAGTCTTAAGATTCTATCTCCAAAATAACTATAAACGGAGAGTTAGAAATATGGCTTAATTGGTAGAGCACCAGAGAAACAAACAAGCACCCAGTTCAAATGCAGCTAACTAATAAGGAAAAAAGGACTTAAAATACAATACACAGGCTAAGCACTAAACCAGTGGCTCACATCTGTAACCCTAGCTACCTTGGAGGCTGAGATTTGAGGATTATAATTCAAAGGCAGCCCATTCAGGAAATTCTTTGAGACTCTGATCACCAAACCAAGCAGCAAAATAGCTGGAAGTAGAGCTGTAACTTAAGTGGTAGAAGGCTATCCTTGAGCAAAATAGTTCAAGGACAATAACCAGGCACTGAGTCCAAGCCCCAAGTTAAAAAATACAATATAAGCATGAAGTGTGTTCAATGTTAAAAAATCATTCTACTTATAGTACCACCTCCCTGACAGCCAGCCCTGGAGGCTAAGATAAGATCACTAGTTCTAGCCAGACCTTGGATACATGGAGAGACCCTATCTAAACACACACACACACCAGTCCACTTATAAAAAAGTATCATTGTATACATTACCTTTCTTTTTTTGTGGCAAACTTTCACAAGCAGGACTTCTAGGGTAACAGAATTTTGTTCATTTTCTGAGTTTTGTGATGGCTTATCTAAATAGAAATTCAAGACTTTAAGATCTAGTTTAAAAGGTACACCTGTGATATTAAAATGAGCAGTAAAAAACGTACTGCCATACAGATTTTGTTTTCTCAGGGTAAGGGCCCATTTTGTTTTCTGATATCTGCTCTTAAACAGATGTAAGGTAATAGTCCAGACCAGTCCTGGGCAAAGTCAAAGGAGGAGAGCAAAAGAGGCTAAGGACAGGAGGGGCCTACAAAAATAAAAATGCCTGGCCCAAGGAATGCTCCAACTTAAAAAAAAAAAAATATCGAGTTAAAAAAAAAATATCTTTTTGGGCTGGAAAGGTGGCTCAGTGGTAGAGAGCTTGCCTTGCATGCCTGAGGCCCTGGGTTCGATTCCTCAGCACCACATAAACAAAAAGAAAAAACCGAAAGTGGCACCGTGGCTCAAGTGGTAGAGCGCTAGCCTTGAGCTGAAGACCTGAGGGACAGTGCCCAGGTCCAGAGTTCAGGCCCCACAACCGGACCAAAAAACAAACAAACAAACAAAACAAAACAAAAATCTCTTTTAAAAAGCTGATTTTAAAGCTGGGCACTGCTGGCTCACCCCTGTAATCCCTACTAAGGAGGCTGAGATCTGAGGATCACGGTTCAAAGCCAGCCCAGGCAGGAATGTCCCTGAGACTCTTATCTCTAATAAACTGCCAGAAAACTGGAAGTGGTGCTGTGGCTCAAGTGGTAGAGCGCTGGCTTTGAGCTGAAGAGCTGAGGGACAGCGCCCAGGCCCCGAGTTCAAGCCCCACAACAGACCAAAATCAAACAAACAAAAAACTTGATTTTAAAAGCAAGAAGAAAGCCACACACAATAGGGAGATAATGAGTATATACTTTAAAGGTAGTTTTGGGAAGGCTTAGGGGAATGTTTCCTATGTATACATAATTTTATAGATTTTGTTGTGCTGAGTTTTTTTGTTTGTTTGTTTGGTTTTGTTTTTTGGTCCGGTCCTGGGGCCTAAACTCTGGGCCTGGGCGCTGTCCCTCAGCTCTTCAGCTCAAGGATAACGCTCTACCACTTGAGTTACAGCACCACTCCCAGATTTTTTCTTTTTGCTCATGGGGTGCTGAGGAATCAAACCCAGGGTCTCAGGCATGCAAGGCAAGTGCTCTACCTCTGAGCCACCTTCCCAGCCCCGGAGTTTTTAATTTAAAAAATTTTTCAGCTTTTAAAAAGTTTTAATATAGTCCTTTTAATCTTTCGCAAGAAAAATATTGCTTATCTATATACTCTGAAATTCTTTTGACTGACTCAGCTGTTTTATACTCAAATATTTACTGTTTCTGAGTTGAAGATAAAACATTTATAATAAAGGAACATATTAAACTATTTGTAACTTTGGCAAATACAATTAAAATTCCTTGACAGAATGAGTGAAATAGTTCTAGAGGAGCAATCACACTAAATTTTCTTCCCTTCTTTTGAAATCCACTAGAAAATTTCAATATAAGCCTATATTTGCTATATTATTTTCATAAAGTATTATAATTTATCTTTAAAGTCCCAGAGGTATTTATTAAAAGCTCAAACCTACCAAATTATTTTATCAATATATACTGAAAAGTCATTTTGGTTTGAGATTTTAATAACTTTTTTTCTACTAAAAAATGATCATCAATCCAAGCTCCCAATGGCTCGTGCCTATAATCCTAGCTACTCAGGAAACTGAGATCTGAGGATTGCTGTTTAAAAAGCCAGCCCAGGCAGGAAGTCTGTGAGACTCTTTTCTCCAATATTCCAGAAAAAAATTTAGAAGTAGAGCTGTGGCTCAAGTAGAAGAGTGCCAGCCTTGAGCAAAAAAAGCTGAGGAATAGCACCCAGGCACTTAGTTCAAGCTATGGGACTAGCAAAAAAAAAAGTCCCTTTTGAAAAGAAAAACAAGGCTGGGAAGGTGGCTCAGTGGTAGAGTGCTTGCCTTGCATGCATGAGGCTCTGGGTTGATTCCTCAGCACCACATAAGCAGAAAAAGCCAGACATGGCACTGTGGCTCAAGTGGTAGAGTGCTAACCTTGACCTGAAGAGCTAAGGGACAGGGCCCGGGCCTAGAGTTCAGGCCCATGACGGACCAAAAAAAAAAAAAAATCAGATTTTAGAGATGTCGATATTAGTTTTCTGTACTGATTTCTTTTAAAACATTATTCCAGGAAAGGGTTGAAGACCTGAAAGTTATAATATGACTGAACAAGAAAGCTAATACATCTGCTTCTCCTTAATTCTTCTGAACTTCCACTAATTTCTTAACTTCTACTAACTGTAATAGTAAATCACTTTTAGGAAATAGAACTACTAACTGTATTTCCTCATTCATTTTAATAACATGAAGAAAATGGAAAAACTTTCCATATTTTGTCAGGTAGATAGGAAAAAAAAGACTTAAGACTTCCTCACAAAGATAAAATTTCAATGATAATTTAGTATGTCTTATAAGTTCCTGGAAACAAAGGGCTAGTGAAACGATAAAAGGCAAATTATAATCTATTATAGTGCCCATGTGCTTCAGAGGTATCAAAGAAAACCAAGTTCAGATGTTTAGAATAAGGATTCTATTACACAATTCTAAATAATTTAAAGGGAAAAAAAACAGTATGCTATTCAGGTTACTTCTGCACAAAAATAAAGCAAAGACGACCTTAACTGATAATAGACATGAACAAATGTCAAACATCTTAGATAAAAGGCATAGGAATGATCTATTCATGGGCTGGGAAGGTGGCTCAGTGATAGAGCGCTTGCCTTGCATGCATGAGGCCCTGGGTTTGATTCTTCAGCACCACCTAAGCAAAAAGAAAAAAGGCTAAAGTGGCACTATGGCTCGAGTGCTAGCCTTGAGCTGAAGAGCTGAGGGACAGTGCCCAGGCCCAGAGTTCAGGCCCAAGGACCAGACCCAAAAAAAAAAAAATTATGTATTCAGTTATGATTGCCCCCACTCTAAACTTTGTTTCTTCCCTGAATAATGGGAACAAACTTGGCATGTCACTAAGAAAAGTTTTAACTGTTCCCTGATAGGACATACACACAAATTTAAGATGGACACTGTTCCCTGATAGGACATACACACAAACTGAAGATGGATATTTTAACTACTCTGCAAACTGTAACTTCTCCAGCATTCATTGAGCTGTTAATAAAACTCCATGGCATGATACCTGACATACTGATAACATCACATTGATAATACTATTTCAGTTGTTTTGTTTGTTTTGTGTGCCAGTACTGGGGATTGAATTCAGGGCTTGGTGCTGTCCCTTAGCTTTTCCACTTGAAGTTGGTGCTCTACCACTTTGTACAACAAACTACTTTCAGCTTTCTTTTTGCCAGTTCTGGGGCTTGAACTCAGGGCCTGGGCACTGTCCTTGAGCTTTTTTTGCTCAAAGTTAGCACCCTACCACTTGAGCCACAGCACCACTTCTGACTTTTGTTTATGTGGTACTGAGGAATCCAACCCAAGCGTGGTAGGCAAGCAATCTACCACTACGCCACCTTCCCAGCCCCAGCTTTTTGTTGGTGGTGGCAGTGGTTTGGGGACTTAAACTCAGGGCCTGGGCACTGTCCCTGAGCTCTTTTGCTCAGGGCTAGCACTCTACCATTTTGAGCCAGTGGCATTTCAGGTTTTCTGGTGGTTAGTTGGAGGTAAGAGTCTCACAGACCTTCCTATCAGGGCTGGCTGTGAACCAAGAATCGAGGATTTCAGCCTCCTAAGTAGCTAGGATAAGATTCTAACAGACTTTCCTGCCTGGATTGGACAGATCTCAGCCTCTTGAGTAGCTAGTATCACAGGAATGAGTCATAGGCACTAGGCATGTTTGTTATTTTAAATAACATACAATTACATCAACTCAGAATATTTATGCAAGATAATCACATTGAGATTCTTCATATAGCCTAGTTGTAAGGCAATTCGTTAATTTTTTATTAACTTCTATAACTTAATGTTCAAAAGCATTATCAGAGAGCTAAGGACTATAGCTTAATGGCAAAGCAGGTGCATAGTTTGAGAGATGCCAAACGTTCCATCTACAGTAAAGCACATACATACATACATACATACATACATACACATACACACTTAATTAAAATAGCCAAATAAAAAAATTAACCAAATGAAATCAAAATCAGCATCGTTTTGTCCAAGTACATACCATTTTTGTGGAAGAAACCAGTAAATGTAAGCTGCAGATGAGCAGACAAGCTAAATGAAACAAAAGAGTTTATCATTTCATGCTCTATAATGCCCTAGACTTTAAAATATAACATTGAGTCAAAACTACTCCAGCTAATTTATAAAACATTTTATTTTCTCCTCGTTTTAAGAGGTCCAGGCTACCCTGGAATTTAAGATTCTTTTTTTTTTTCTCTTTTTTTGGGGTCCGTTCGTGGGGCCTGAACTCTGGGCTTGGGTGCTGTCCCTCAGCTCTTCAACTCAAGGCTAGCACTCTACCACTTAAGACACAACGCCACTTCCAGCTTTTTGCTTATGTGGTGCTGAGGAATCGAACCCAGGGCCTCAGGCATGCAAGGCAAGCGCTCTACCACTGAGCCACCTTCCCAGCCCTGGAATTTAAGATTCAAGAGCACAAATCCCAAATTTGATATTTCTTAGTGGATACATGCATGTGCACATAAGTGTGTGAGCCCTGGTCCTGGGGCTTGAACTAGGGACTAGGCATTGTCTTTCAACTTTTTTGTTTGTTCTTGAGCCACACCTGTACTTCCAGCTTTTTGGTGATTAATTTGAAATTAGTCTTGAACTTTCCTGCCCCAGCTGGCTATAGACGGCAATCCTAAGTAGCTAGGATTATAGGCATGAGCTGCCCAGCAATTTCTTTCATTCTCAACTGCTCCTATGGCCCATGGCTCAATGTGCTTTTCCTCTTACGTATAATATCCAAAGTATGTTGATATACATCAAAATAAATAGCTCTGGGACAGTGCCCAGAGTTCAAGCCCCACAAGCAACCAAAAACAAAACAAAACAAAAAAAATCTGCTATAATTTGTGCTTTATTTTCTAAATGCAATTTTTACTTTCAGCTTTAAAAGCCATAGATAAGGAAAAGAAATCAGAAGTCAAGAGGCTCACCACTGAAACCCTTAACTACACGCAGGAGACAGAAATTTAAAGGACAGAGTTTTGAGGCCGGCTCAGGCAAAAAAGGCTTTGAGACACCATCTCCCAATCTCCAGCAAAAAGTAGGCCTAGAGGTATGGCTCAAGTACTATAGAACTACCCATTCTCCCCAACTCCTAGCAACAAAGCCAAAGAGACAGAGCCTGAGTTCAAAATTCCAGGACTAGCTAAAAGCTGGTGGCTCATACTGTAACCCTAGCTACTCAGGAGGCTAAGATCTGAGGATCAGAGTTCAAAACTACCACAGGCCAGAAATTCTACTAAGACTCTTTTCTACAATAAACTACCAAAAGGCCTGAAGTGGAGCCAAGGCTCAAGTGGTAGAAGGTTAGACTTACGCACAAAAGCTGAAAGGCAATGCTCAGGCCCTAAACTCAAGCCCTAGGACTGCCAAAAAACCAAAAAAATCTCCAAAACCACATTTTAAAAAGGCATCAAGCCAGACGCTATTGGTTGGCTCTCACATGTAATCCTAGCTACTCAAGAGGCTGAGATGAAATCACAGTTCAAAGCCAGACCGAGCAGGAGTGTAAGACTCCTATCTCCAATTAATCATCAGAAAACCAGAAGTGGTGGTGTCACTCAAGTGATAAGAGTGTTAGCCATATGCTGAAGAGCTAAGGTACATTGCCCAGGCCCAAAGTTCAAGCCCTACAACTGACCAAAAAAAAAAGAAAAGGCAGCAATTAGTAAATTCTTTGTTTTTAAAAAATAGTTACTGATAATTCAGAAACTATTAGGATGAGATAAACAGCAAAGAAAGCTTTAACAAGCTTATTTGTTACATTGTTCTATGGTATAAGACTGCAGAAGGCTATAAAGAAATCTTGGGCCTCTGAAGGGTTTCACAGATAGTTAACAGTCATGGTGGTTTTTTTTTTTTTAAGGTCCAGTTGTGGGGACTGAACTCTGGGCCTAGGTGCTGTCCCTCAGCTCTTCAGCTCAAGGCTAGCGCTATACCACTTCAGCCACAGCGCCACTTCAGCTTTTTTCTTATGTGGTGCTGAGGAATCGAACCCAGGGCCTCAGGCATGCAAGCGCTCTACCACTGAGCCACCTCCCCAGCCCCTCATGGTGGTATTTTATTGAATGCTTTCCATGAGCTGAAGGTGAAGCTTCATGGTAGAGCATGTGCCTGGTATGAGAGCCCCTGGCATCCATCCCTAACACCAAAAAACAAGCTCACTACACACTGATAATATCGTAAGTACTGAAAAATTATGTGTGCAAGGTTCACTTAGGAAAAATTCGTGATTTCAGTGTTTCTACCCTGGTTTTGGTAATTCTCCCCTTGAGTCTTTGCAAAGAGTCCAGTTTAAGCCAAGCACTGGTGGCTCACACCTGTAATCCTAACTACTCAGGAGGCTGAGATTTGAGGTTTGAGGTTCAAAGCCAGCCCGGGAAGGAACATCCATAAGACTTTTATCTCAAATTAGCCACCAGAAAACTGGAAGTGGTGCTGTGGTAGAGTGCTTAGCCTTGAGCCGAAGAGCTGAGGGACAGGGCCCAGGCCGAGTTCAAGCCCACAACCCACAAAAAAAAAAAAAGAGTCCAGTTTAAGATGGTCAGTGATAGCCCCCCTGTACAGTATGTTCTCAAATAAAATAAAATACAATTTAAAAAAAAAAAAAAAAAAAAAAAAGATGGTCAGTGATGGCTAACACCTGTAATCCTAGCTACCTGGGAAGGTTAAGAGCTAAGTATGGTAGTTTGAAGTCAACCCTGAGCAACAGAGCCCATGAGACTCCTGTTTCCAATTAACTACCAATAAGCCAGAGATAGAGCTTTGGCCCAAGTTGTAGAGCACCAACACTGTGCAAAAATGCTACAGGAGAGAGGAGTTAAGTCCCAATACCAGCAAGGAAAGGGAGAGAGAGAAAAGAAAAAAAAAGCACAGTATGGATTCAACTCAGTGGGATACAGCACTTGCCAAATATTCACAAGGTCCTAAATATTCACAAGGTCCTAAATGGGGGGAAGGGATGATGCAGAGACTCTACAGTTGTTGTCTCTAAATATTGACAAGCATAAACATTATACTAAGCATGGGGCTGGGAAGGTGGCTCAGTGGTAGAGCGCTTGCCTTGCATGCTCAAGGCCCTGGGTTCGATTCCTCAGCACCACATAAGCAAAAAGAAAAGAGCCGGAAGTGGCGCTGTGGCTCAAGTGGTAGAGCGCTAGCCTTGAGCTGAAGAGCTGAGGGACAGCGCTCAGGCCCAGAGTTCAGGCCCCACAACCGGACCCAAAAAAAAAAAAAACCATTATACTAAGCATGTTACAATATATTGAATTATTGAATTTATTTTACATGCCAGAGAACAATACAAGTATATTATCTGGAACAGGAAGATAGCAAACTAGTCAAAGTATTTTTTAGGGATTAGTTCTGGTTATATATTTGAAAACTTAGAATAAGTGTATCAAATTCCTGAAACTATCATGTGAGAGCAATATCAAATAAAATCATGGATATTTTTCCTGAGGGGCAAATGAGAAGGAAAAAATATTTTTAAAGCTATTCGCATTTTTATATTTGTGAATCACTGGTTAGAAGAGGTAATATAGTACAACACCTATCACATATTGTGTCATAAATGTTTCACCTCCTCCTTAAATGAGATAGTAGGAATAAGATCAACTGTACAAATGACAGGTTTTAATTCAAAATGCCAGAAGTGGAAATACAGATAAATAATAACAAACCCAAACAATGAGTTTACCTCACATTGAACATAGGCTTAAAAATGCTATCGAAGTTTTAAGAAAAGCTTCAAATTCACTTTTCTAATTCCTGACAATATCTGAGCTGAATGCTAGGGAAATTATCACTACTAATTTTTCCTCTTTCTTCAGATATAACATTTAATGTAAACTGTAACTTAGCTTACCTATGAGATTCTTGTTCTCCTTTCATTTTCTCTACTTTTGATAACATATCATCAACCTTAAATGCTTTCCTGGAAGAAATAGATAAAATAATCACTTAGTTCAACTGGGAAAAAACACAAATTACACTTTACTATCCCTAATAGGCACGATGGGAAACATGTTTTTAGCAATTATAAATGGTTATCCTTAACAATGACTATTGCTGAGAAATATACAACCATACCTTTAAGCTGAATTTTCAATGCTAACTTTTCTATCTAATCTTTTGTCATTACCTAAAATCAGTGATTTCTTGCTACTTCTGAATATAGACATATATCTATTAGTGATCCACATATATGAAAGCTAGATAAGGCTGGGCACTGGTGGCTCACACCTGTAGTTATAGCTACTCAGGAGGCTGAGATCTGAGGATCAGAGTTAGAAGCCAACCCCAGACAGAAAAATAAATGAGATTATCATCTCCGATTAATTACTAGAAAACCAGAAGTGGGGTACGGCTGAAAGTCACAGAGAGCTAGCCTTGACCGAAAAAGCTCAAGGACAGCACCCAGGCTGAGTTCAAGCACTATGACTAAGAAAAAGAAAAAAGAGGGGCTGGGAAGGTGGCTCAGTGGTAGAGCGCTTGCCTTGCATGCATGAGGCCTTGGGTTCGATTCCTCAGCACCACGTAAGAAAAAAAGCCTGAAGTGGGCGCTGTGGCTCAAGTGGTAGAGTGCTAGCCTTGAGCTGAGGGACAGCACCCAGGCCCAGAGTTCAGGCCCCACGACTAGACCACAAAAAAAAGAAAAAGAAAAAGGAGGAAAGCTAGTAAATATTTTATTTTCCTACTATAGAGAAGGAAATTGTTGCCAGGCACCAGTGGCTTAAGCCTGTATTCCTAGCTACTCCAGAGGCTGAGATCTGAGGATCATGGTTCAAAACCAGCTCTGGCAGGAAAGTCCATAAGACTCATATCTCCAATAAAAACTGGAAATGGCACTGTGGCTCAAGTGGCAGAGCACTAACCTTGAGCTGAAGAGCTAAGGGACAGCACCTAGGCCCAGAATTCAAACCCCACAATTGACAAAAAAAAAAAAAAAAAAAAGGAAATTTTTAAATTTGTGCTAGTGTTAGGGTTTGGACTCAAGGGTCTGGGTGCTATCCCCTTAGCTTTTTTTCACTAAAGGCTAGTGGTACTACTCTACAACTTGAGCCATTCCAACTTTCTGGTAGCTAATTGGAGGTAAAAGATTCAGACTTGCTTATACAGGTTGGCTTCTAATCTCCATATTGAGATCTCAGCCTCATGATGCCACGTTATGACTGTCATTAAGTATGCAATATTTGGCACAGTGCCTTAGTTTTGGCAGGTATTTAAACATTTATTTAACTGGGCCAAACAAATATAAATTATTTACATTCTGTATAAGCAACCCAACTAGCAATATACATAAATGGATGTTCTCTACAATGTATCTGAAGCTCATAAGGCATCTTCAGAAGTTATATCAGAGCATAAAGTTAAATGAAATGTTACACCAAAGAGAGTTGAAAAACAAATCATGAAAAAGTTGTAGGTGGACATACAGGTCAATACATAATGAAATTACAAATCAGCTTTCTAAATTGACTAATTGATTGATTGCTGGTCCTGAGGCTTGAACTCAGGGCCTGGATGCTGTCCTTCAGCTTCTTTGCTCCAGGTAGTGCTCTACCACTTGAAATACACCTCCACTTCCAGCTTTTATGGTGTATAATTGGAATTAAGAGTCTCATAGCCAGGCGCTGGTGGCTCACACCTGTAATCCTAGCTACTCAGGAGGCTGAGATCTGAGGATCTTGGTTCAAAGCCAGCCCGGGCAGGAGAGACCGTGAGACTCCTATCTCCAATAAACCACCAGAAAACCGGAAGTGGTGCTGTAGCTGAAGTGGTAGAGCGCTAGCCTTGAGCTAAAGAGCTGAGGGACAGCGCCCAGGCCCAGAGTTCAAGCCCCACGACTGACCAAAAAAAAAAAAGTCTCATAAACCTTCCTACCTAGGCTTACAATCATGACCCTCAGATCCAAGTCCCTTGAGTAGCTAGGTTTACAGGCCTGACCTACTAGCACCCTGCAGAGTTCAAGCCCCAGGACTGCCAAAAAAACAAAGCTTCATTCCACAGAACATAGTAAGGCTGGCAATACATTTGTAATCTCCACAGGTAAAAAAGAAAAGAAAAATTAACAACTTTTTTTTTGGTAGTCTTTGAACTCAAGGCTTGGATACTGTCCCTGAATTTGCTCAAAGCTAGCACTCTAACCATTTGAGCCACACTGCCAGTTGTGGCTTTTTCTGTTTATGTTGTACTAAGGGATCAAACCCACAAAGCTAGGAAAAAACTCTACCACTAAGCCACATTCCTAGCCCTGAACAACTCTCTTAGGCTAGTAACAAAGAACTGTACAGTATAAATATTTACTAAGAGTGTTATTTTGTGGGTATGTATGCCACTCCTGGGACTTGAAATGGAGCCTATGCAATGTCCCTGAGCTTCTTTTGCTCAGGGGAAGTGCTTTACCACTTGAGAAAGAGCTCCATTTCTAGCTTTTTTGTAGTTTATTTGGAATAATAGTCTCATGGACTTTCCTGTCTGGATTGGCTTCGAAACATGATCCTCAGCTCTCAGCCTCCTGAGTAACTAGGAATATAGGAGTGGGTCACTAGGTGTCTGGACACTATCCCTGAGCCTCATCGTGAGAAAAGCTAACCAAGTGTGCAAGGCCCTGAGTTCAAGGACCAGTAAGTGCACCAAAAACAAACAATAATAAAAACAAAAACAAAAATCCACAACAGAAATGTACCTCAGACAATAAGGCAAAGAGTTATCAAATCATCCCCAAAACACTGTTGAAAAGGAACTTTACAACTTGCAGGGGGAGGGGAGAAGAGAGGGGAGAAAGGGGTGGTAGGGGAAAAACAAAGGGGGAAGTAACAATGCTCAACAGGAAATGTGCTCATTACTTACTCATGTAACTAATCCCTCTCTACAGTATTTTTACAATAAAAAATATATTAAAAAAATTTTTAAATTGTCACAAAAAAGGTGAATGAAGGGGCTGGGAAGGTAGCTCAGTGGTAGAGTGCTTGCCTTGCATGCCCAAGGCCCTGGGTTCGATTCCTCAGCACCACATAAGCAAAAAGAAAGCCAGAAGTGGCGCTGTGGCTCAAGTGGTAGAGCACAAGACTTGAGCTGAAGAGCTGAGGGACAGCACCCAGGCCCAGAGTTCAGGCCCCACGACCGGACCCAAAAAAAAAAAAAAGGTGAATGAAGTGGGGTCACCAATGGCTTACACTTGTAGGAACAATGAGTGTGGTTACAGGAGCCTGGGCAGAAGTTTCTGATAGCTAAATACAGTGCTAAGTCTCTGTCATCTTAAATATGTGGGAGGCTGAAATTAGAAGGATAGAAGCTAAGCAGAAAAACCTGGTAGAAGCTGGGCATGGTGGCAAGCATGGGCAGCAACATGGACCCTATCCCAAAAATAAGTCAGTGGAAACCAGACCCTGGTGGTTCAGGTCTGTTGAAATCTTAGCTGAAAAGCTGAGGGGCAGTGCTCAAGCCCAGAGTTCAAGCTCCATGAACAACAACAACAACAACAACAAAAAAGAACTAATTCCTTTACACTTGGGTAAGTACTACATATCACACAGCAAAAATAAGTTCTCACCACACACCTCCAGACCTTGTTTTAAGACCAGATGATCATGGTACCTTCAAGTTTTAGACTCTCTCTCCAACTGACTTCAAAAGTATATTCCCTTCAGTAGGAAATCACATAAGACAGCAAATGACATTTTTTTTTTTTTTGGTCGGTCATGAAGCTTTAACTCTGGGCCTGAGCACTGTCCCTCAGCTTTTCAGCTCAAAGCTAGTGCTCTATCACTTGAGCTACCATGCCACTTCCGGTTTTCTGGTTAATCAGAGATAAGAGTTTCATGGACTTTCCTACCCAGGCTGGCTTTGAACTGCGATCCTCAGATCTCAGCCTCCTGAGTAGCTAGGATTAGAGGCATGAGTCACCAGCACCTGGCCCAAATGAGACTTTTTGCATCTATACTATAGAAGCTACTCATTAGACTTAAGTTTTGTTTTTTTGTTTTTGGTGCCAGTAAGTCCTGGGCCTTGAACTCAGGGCCTGGATACTGTCCTTGAACTTCTTTTGCTCAAGGCTAGCATTCTGCCACTTGAGCCAAAGTGCCACTTCTTGCTTTTTCTGTTTATGTGAAACTGAAGAATAGAACCCAGGGTTTCATGCATGTTAGGAAAGCATACTACTACTAAACCACATTCCCAGCCATACCATAGCCAAGTTGTCTCCCCTCCCCACCCCACCCCAGCTGAGGACCGAACTCAGGGTCTTACCCAGGCCAGGCAGGCGCCAGGCAGGCGCTCTTCCGCTGAGCTAAACCCCAAATTCCATTAGACAAGTTTTAAAGTAACTATTAGATCTTATGTATCAAGTTACCCTGAGCTCTTTAGTAATTATTTAAATCCTAGACATCTACCAAACCTGCAAATAGTAACAAAGAATAAAACATGAATCAAATCACTTTCCACTCCATTACTAAAATTGGGGAGGGGAAAAACCTAGTAATAAAACCAGAATTCAAGCCAGGTGCCAGTGGCTCACGCTTGTAATCCTAGCTACTCAAGAGGCTGAGATCTGAGAATCTCGGTTCAAAGCCAGCCCAGGCAGGAAAAGTCCGTGAGACTCTTTTTGTTTTGTTTTGTTTGGGGGGGAGGGGTCCGGTAGTGGGGCCTGAACTCTGGGCCTGGGTAGCTGAGTAGCTGGATTACAGGTGTAAGCCACCAGCACCTGGCTTAAATTTTAATATCATTTTATGAATTCTGTTTTTTTGGTTTTTTTGGGGTCCGGTCGTGGGGCCTGAACTCTGGGCTTGGGCGCTGTCCTTCAGCTCTTCAGCTCAAGGCTAGCACTCTACCACTTGAGCCACAGCGCCACTTCTGGCTTTTTTCTTTTTGCTTATGTGGTGCTGAGGAATCGAACCTAGGGCCTCAGGCATACAAGGCAAGCACTCTACCACTGAGCCACCTTCCCAGCCCCCGTGAGACTCTTATTTCCAATAAAC
Organism: Dipodomys merriami; assembly: GCF_024711535.1. Classification (NCBI taxonomy): domain Eukaryota; kingdom Metazoa; phylum Chordata; class Mammalia; order Rodentia; family Heteromyidae; genus Dipodomys; species Dipodomys merriami. The sequence goes on from NW_027203270.1 coordinate 11,187,894, forward strand.
CAGTAGAAAACTGGAAGTGGCACTGTGGCTCAAACAGTAGAGCACTCACCTTGAGCTGAAGAGTACAAGGACAGGGCCCAAGCCCAGAGTTCAAGCTCCATGACCAACCAAATAAACAAACAAACCAGAATTCATAAAATGATATTAAAATTTAAGCCGGGCTTAAATTTTACACCTGTAATCCAGCTACTCAGGAGGCTGAGATCTGAGGATCACAGTTCAAAGCCTGCCTGGAAAGAAAAGTCCCTGTGAGACTCATCTCCAATAAACTTGTCAAAAAAGCTAGAAGTGGCATTGTAGCTCAAGTGCTAGGGCACTAGGCACTAGCCTTGAGCACAAAGAGGCTCAGGGACACATCCAGGTCCTGACTTCAAGCCCCAGGACTGGCAAAACAAAAACAAAAACACAAAACGACCAATCTACTAGGCACTGGTGGCTTATAACTGTAATCCTAACTACACAGGAGGCTGAGATCTGAGGATTGAGACTCTTAGTTATCTCCAACTAACCACCTAAAAACTAGAAGTGGAACTGTTGCTCAAAGTGGCAGAGCACTAGCCTCGAGCATAAAAGCCCAGGGTCAATGCCCAGGCCTCACAATATATGTATATGTACATAATATATATGTATGTGTGTGTATGTGTATCAAATTCAATTAGTCCTCTTTCACTTGTTTTCATATGTACTTTAATTAGTAGTACTTTAATACAATTTTTTTTTCTTTGCCAATCCTGAGGCTTGAAGTCAGGGTCTGGGCACTGTCCCTGAGCTGTTTTTGTTCAAGGCTAGCACTCTACTGCTTGAGCCACAGCACCACTTCTGGCTTTTTCTGTTTATATGGTACTGGGGAATTGAACCCAGTTAATGCATGCTAGGCAAGCACTCTACCACTAAGCCACATTCCCAGGCCCAAAGACAAAATTTTTAAGTAGTTTGGTATATCTAAAATAAGATTCATAGAAATATACCTTTTGATATTCGTTCTGGAGTTTCGATGAGACATGTAAGTAAGAGTTCTGTGCAAAAAGATTGGCTGTAAAAAAAGGTGGAAAAAAATTAAAACTAAATATATATTAAGTTATAAAACTGAAATAATATTGATGAATTCCACTGATTACTTACTGCTATGAGATTTCGAGTTCGAAGAAATCTATAGATCTGTGTTGGTTCTAGATAGCAGAAAACAAAATATATGTATCATCCAAATGTACAAACATGTCAGGAAACTATCAACCTAATCCATGACCACCCAAACTATAACCAATGTAAATTGTGTATTACAGAAATAGGATACTAAACATTTTTATCAAGAAAATCATTACAGACAGTAGGATCAAAATACATTCAATCTATGACATACATTCATAAAAGTTCATCTGCATTAAAGCTCTCAACAATCTTATCATGAAACCTTTCCAAGGTAGCCACTGTTACAGAACAAGACTAAAAGGCAATAGTTATATTAACTTCCTTGAGCTATTTATCATCCATCTTCCAGAAAAATAACTGAAAGGAAGTAGTCGTCAACAAAGTAACTTATTGAGGCCAAACAAAATGAATTTTCTTTTTAACTGATCATTTCAAAATCTTGTATAGCTAGCCAACGTGGGTGGTTCAGGTCTGTAATCCTAGCTACTCAGGAGGCTGATATCTGAGGATCACAGTTCAAAGCCAGCCCAGGTAGGAAAGTCCTGAGACTCTTATCTCCAATTATCCACCACAAAACTGGAAGTGGTGCTGTGGGTCAAGTGGTAGAGCGCTCACTTTGAGCTGAAGAGCGCCAGCATGGCCTATGCCCAGAGTTCAAGCCCCACGACTAAGGAAAAAAAAATCCGGAAGTAGGGCTGTGGTTCCAGGGGAAAAGCCTTTAGCAAAAAAGCTCAGAGACAGCATCTAGGCCTTGAGTTCATGCCCTGGAGGACAGGCACATGCGCACTCACATGGACACACAGGGACACGTACACAGGCACACGCAGGAAAAGTAAAACCATTCCCTGACCTTATAATATAGATTTGATTAAAGCTAATACTATAAACTTCATTCAATGAGCATTTTTAATTCTGGTATCATTTTATGTATCTTACTCAATGTAAATACTGCCTCCATTATATTCTCTGTACAATTGACAGATTCCAAAAAGTCTTCTTAATGCCTAAATCAGCTAAAAAGTAATTTCTTGTAAGGGACTTACTTATGTCAAAGTTAAAAAATACATCCACATACCTGGGATGTTAATGAGCTAATATCATCACGTTTTACATATAGCTATGTCAAAATAAACTAAAAGTGAATTAGCTATATACTTAATAACTTTATTAAAGCATTCCAACTTGCCAGCAACTAAAATCAGTATCAGAGAATAATCAAGTTGCTTCCTGATCAGATCTAGCTCTTAGTGACAACTGACTTCTCCCTGATGGACTCATTAGAAAGCAAATAGTTAAAACCTTCTAGATGGACTTATGCTCTCACAACATTTGAAAAGTTTTAAATTTCGACTTAATCTTCAGTTAGTTTGGCTTTAAATTCAAATTCAACTAAAAGATGAAATGTTTTAGCAGAGGTACAAACAAGTATGTTCATTTTTTATTCCAGTTCTCTATACTTCCAATTAAAGCTTTCCCAGATTTTACCAAGTGTTAATAGGCAAAAGAAAAATGTGAAATCTTCCGACACAGGTTCAATATTAATTTCAATAAAAATTGAAATTCCTTCATTAAATTCTAATCAGAATTTCCTGAAGCACTAATAAGAAGGGTTTTAAACAATTTAGTTTGTCTTTTGCCCACAGCTGATACCATGCCCTTAACATATGCCACAGTAATATTGTAAATAAAGACATTCAGCAGTACAGCTGAGTTTTATTCAAGTTTCCTTAAGACCCTCAGCTCCTTACACACACACATACACACACACACACACACACACACACACACACACACGAGAAAAGAATCAGGGTAGAACTTTCAGTAAAGAATAGTTACGATTACTTATAGTCAGGAAATTGTTTATGAATTCTATTGTTTGTTTCCAGGCACCTGGCTCCCTTTTACAAACAAGTCAGTTTCTCCCTACGAGGAGCCTGCAAAAAGCAGAGAATCTGGTCGCGTGTAAGAGTAGAGCCCGGGACTCACCCTCGGCCTCAGTCTATGTGGCCCTAAAATGGGCGGACAGATCTGAAAGGTTTAAAAGCAGCCAGAGGTGCCATGTTAAGGTGCAGCACGAGTTAGCGAGCACCCAAGCTACACGACTTGAGGATGACCACTCGCTCCGCTTTTCCACCCTCAACCCCCCGCCCCCCCCCAAAAAACAAATCTGCAGCCAGACACCCCGGGACTCCTCCAATCCGGAAGGCACGAAAGAAAACAAGAACTCCTCTAGGATCGGACTGTACTTCGTTTCCACCGTCACCTCCTCGGCTCTAAAATCTCGATCGAACGTGGGGCCCCGAAGCCGAGCCTCTCGAGAGGTGCGACCCGAGTGGGGGGAGAGCGGGGGGGGGGGAAGGTGTCCCCCGGGCAGGCACGGATCTACCCGGCTTCCCCTTCCACCTCGCCCTAAGGCCCCAACCGGCGGGTCCCGGGAGTCGCGTCCTCCCTCCGCCCCCAAAGCAAGTGAACTCCCAAGAGCCGGGGTGGAGGGTGAGGGGGGGGGAACCGGCGGACCGTCCCGTCCCCGATCGCCCTGGGGTGGGCAGTCCAGCCCTCCCAGCCTCGCGCACACTCACTCTCAAAGGCCTGGAGGAAAAGCTCGTGGTCAGCCTGGACGTGCTCCATTTTCGGCTTCTTCACCGGTAACACGGCGGCCCCCGCCGCCGCCGCCGCCGCTGCCGCCGCCGCTGCCGCCGCCGCCGCCGCCGCCGCCGCTGCCGCGGAGGAGGAGGAGGAGGCCGAGTAACCGCCGCCGCCGCCTCCACCGCCCCCGCCGCCGGATTTGCCGCCCGACGCGGTCGCGGCCGCCACTGCCGCCGAACCCCCGAAGCCGCCTCCCCCGGACCCCGCGCTGGGCCCCGAGCCGCCCCCTCCCCCACCGCCGTGCTTCTGAGGCGCCATCGCGGTTCCTGCCTCCTCCCCCCGCCAGCTACCCGCCGGGCGGCCCCGGAGAGTAAGCGCCTGCAACACCGCCGCTCGCCCCAGCAGCCTCCGGCGGACCGAGGGGGGAAGGAGGAGTGAGGGGAGGAGAGGGGAAGGGAAGGGAGGAGGAGAGGAGGGAAGGAGGGAGGAAAAAAAAAAAAGTGTCTCCTCGGAGCCCCGCTCTGCTTCGGAGGCCGCTCACCCTACCCTGGCCTCGCTCCGCCCACTTCCCCGCCCGGCGCTCTGATTGGCTGGCGGGAGCGCGCGCCGCCCGGCAGCTCAGCTCGTTGGCCCACGGATTCCCCCGTCAGTCACGCGGAGGCGCTTCTTACCCAGGCGCGGCTTGGTTGGCCCGTGCGCGCTGCCGATCGCGGGCCCGGCCGCCTCTTTGAACTGAATTCGCGGGAAAATTAGGGGTCGGAGCGGCCTTCCTGCTGGCCCCGGTGCATTGTGGGGAGAGAGAGACCTTAAGATCCGTGTTCGGAAGCCGTTTCTCGCCCTCCGAGCGTCGTCAGTCGCCGCCCCCGGGGGGGCCGGGGAGGGAAGGGAGGTTGCTGGACCTGTGAAGGGGGTGCGGGCGTCGGAGGGTGTCTGGGGCTGGAGATGGATCTGTCGGAGGAAGGGAGTCTCTGAAGTCTCAGGAAGGGGGTTTGTTGGGGGGAGGGGGAGACCCCTCCCCTCCGGTGCCCACGGCCGGGGTTAGAACCCCACAGTGGCGGTCATCCGCATCCCCCGTGCCCTCGGCCGCCACGTGCCCCCGGCCACCCGCGGCTGAGCTCCCCTCCCCCTCAGCGCAGCCTGGGGCGGCGGCGGCCGCGTTGGGCTGGGACGCGGCCTCCGCCCCGGGCACTTGTGTCTCAGCAAAACTGCTTGGGTGGGTGTTGTGGAGAGGCTTCGGGATCCTTCCTGAGAAGCGTGGTGGCTTGTCAGCGAGACGGGTTCAGAATAGAGATATGGTTCCCCTTTCCCCCCCCTCCCTCCTCCCCACGCGAGACGAAGTGGGTGGTGGAAGTAGGGACTCCTGCGAATTCATTCATTCCGTGCTCAGAAACCCACGCCCACCTAGGCCCCATTCAGGCTTTTGGTCGAGGTTGGGTGTGGGGTTTGTAGAACTGAAAGATTGGGATTTCAGGTTGGACAGAAGGATCTGTCCGGGGATGTTCCTCCAGTTCAAATCCCGTGATCCGGTTGGGAAGTTACCGAGACACCTTCTCTTCTCCGAAATCCATACCTACAAAAACTACCCTCTCTGTCTTTGGGTTCTTCCTGGGGACTGTCAAAACTGTTTACCAAAAAGGTCTTTGGAATGGTTATGTAGTTTGTTTACCGAAGTAGTTATCTTTGGAATGGTTATTTAAATATCTAAAGTGCTGATTGTATCTAACGTGTGCCCCGGTGCCCAGTGAGTTCCACGTGTGTTTGCGGTTCGAATAATATTTGGCATTTTCAAGAACATCTGCGATGAGGTATATTTTTCCCTGTCCGGAATTAAGTATACTTGTTACTAATGTTTTTAAAGGATAGGGCATATTTTACATTAAGAAAAAGTTTAGAATACTTTCTAGTTCGTTAATCTACAAAATAGGTGTTTTCAAGCTGTCATGATACATTATTTACCACTATAAGAATAGAGCAATGAAACCTGTCGAAATTGTTTTGAAAAGGCAGAGGAGGGGTAAGAGAGAGTGATTAAAAGGGGTAGTTAACATGTATGAAAAGGTAATGAGATCTGTAAAAGTGTAAGGTAATTTTAAATCTCTTTTAGATTTCTGAAGTAAGCCCTTCGATTAATACCACCCACAGAGGCACGTGGATTTTTTGGGGTTTTTTTGTTTTTTGCTTTCTCATCTTTAGCTTTATAGGGGGGTAGGAAATGTGATTTAATCAATTCAGTCTGTAGAGTTAAACTAAGCAAATCATATAATATCAAGTTATAAATCAATACTAATTTGTTAATGCTAAAGATAACTGGCAAAATGCTACTCTATCATTTGTCAAGGTGTTCTCATTTGGGTGGGCAAAGAAGGATTGGGAGGAACAAATAGACTCAAAAGAATAAAAAAATAAAGATGATCACAAACTTTTGAGGAAAAGAGAACTAGCTAGACCTGGCTTGTTCTTAAATGGAAAGTATTGTGTATAAACATGCACATTTACCCTAGCCAACCAGTACTGATCAAGAAAAAGCCAGTAGTACTATGAGAGAATCAGAAATAACAAATTCTCCCTTCTGAAATATTTTTCCAGTGAATAATTATTTTTACTTAAATTTTCAACCAATTAAAATGAAATTTCTAAAAAACAATCTCCTCTTAAGCTCTCTTCTTAAAATATTTTTTACTGGAATAGATATAGATATATATGTTGTACCAAGAAGTTTTATTGTGATGTATTTCCATACAAACAAAATGTACATCATTAAGCTCATCATCTCCCTTCCTCTCTTTCATCTTCCTTCCCACTCACTTTTGAATTCTTTAGGATTTAATGAAGAATACCAAAAATATATATATTTTTACCTCTGACAAATTAGAATTGAGAGGTTATCTTAGTTATATTTTCTAAGGGTTTTATTTGGATAGTCTTCTTCATACCATATCTGAAATGGAACTATAAGCCCTAAAAAACAAAAGGTAGCCAGGTACTGGTGGCTCATGCTTGTAATCCTACTCAGGAGACTGAGATATGAAGATCATGGTTTGAAGTCAGCATGGGCAGGAAAGTCCTTGAGAACTCTTTATCTCCCATTAACCACCAAAAAGCTGGAAATGGAGCTATGGCTCAAGTGTTAGAGCACAAAAACTCAAGGACAGCACCCAGGCTCGCTCTAAAGCCTCAGTAAAGGACAAACACACACAATTAAAGGTTTTTCTTCTCAAGTTCAAGCTTAATTCAATTTACAGACATACTCTGTGTGGGAGTAGGAAGTGGTTCCATAGTGGAGTGTATACTTGGCATGCCCAAAGTGTCAGTTTCAGTCTCCATCAAAAAATAGCAATTGGCTGGGAAGTTGGCTCAGTGGTAGAGCGCTTGCCTTGCATGCCTGAGCCCCTGGGTTCGATTCCTCAGCACCACATAAGCAAAAAGCCAGAAGTGGCGCTGTGGCTCAAGTGGTAGAGCACTCACCTTGAGCTGAAGAGCTGAGGAACAGCGCCCAGGCCCAGAGTTCAGGCCCCACGACCAGACCCAAAAAAAAAAAAAAAAAAAAAAATAGCAATTAGCTGGGCACTAGTGGCTCACACCTGTAATCCTAGCTACTCAAGAGGCTGAGATCTGAGGTTCTGAGTTCAAAACCAGCCTAGGCAGGAAAGGCCATAAGACTCTTATCTCCAATTAATCCCCAGAAAACCAGAAGTGGTGCTGTGGCTCAAAGTGGTAGGATGGGTTGGGAAGGTGGCTCAGTGGCAAGCGCTTGCCTTGCAAAGTGGTAGGATGCTAGCCTTGAGCAAAAAAGCTCATGGACAGTGACCAGCCCTGAGTTCAAATCCCAGGACCAGCAAATAAATAAATACAGAAAAACATGTGCTATAGAAAAGTGTTGGGTCTTTTGTTGTTGTTTTGTCAGTTGTGAGGCCACAACTCTGGGCTTGGACACTGTCCCTCAGCTCTTCAGCTTAAGGCTAGCACTCTACCACTTGCACCACAGCGCCCTTGCTTATGTGGTGCTGAGGACTCAAACCCAGGGCCTCATACATGCAAGGTAAGCACTCTTACTACTGAGCCACTTTTCTAACCCCTAGCAAAGTGTTTTTAATTTTGTTTTTTTTTTTTTTTTGGTTGAGGGGAGAAAATACTAAAACCTGTTAAGAAATTTGCACTAGGTGGGGCTGGGAAGGTGGCTCAGTGGTAGAGCGCTTGCCTTGCATGCCTGAGGCCCTGGATTCCCCAGCACCACATAAGCAATAAGAAAAAAGCCAGAAGTGGCGCTGTGGCTCAAGTGGTAGAGTGCTAGCCTTGAGCTGAAGAGCTGAGGAACAGCACCCAGGCCCAGAGTTCAGGCCCCATGACCGGACCCAAAAAAAAAAAAAAAAAAAAAGAAATTTGCATTAGGTCTGTGGTTGAGGATTCTAATCCAAGCAGTTCATCTCCTGAAGCCCCACTCAGGATCATCATGCCACAGAACTAGTTTTAGAGATATACCATTTATATCCTTTCTAGATTAAGAAAGATCGGTAAATATTGCCAGTATGAATATTCATCAACATCAATATTTGCCAACATTTGCCAAAAATAACCAACATATTCAGTTTCTTTTTTTTTTTTTTTTTCCCCAGCGGTAGGACTTAAACTCAAGGCCTGTGCCCTGTACCTGAACTCTTTTGCTCAAAGTGAGCATTTTACCACTTTGAGTCACAGGTCCACTTCTGGTTTTTGAATGGTTAATTGGAGATAGAGACTCCAGGGGACTTTTATGTGTGGGCTGGCTTGGAACCATGATCCTCAGATCTCAGCCTCCTGAGTAGCTTAGATTACAGGCATGAGCCACAGGTGCCAGGCAATGTCCTTTAGCTTTGTTGTTCAAAGCTGGTACTCTACTTGAGTCTGACTTCCACGTGTGTGTGTGTGTGTGTGTGTTTCTGGTTAATTGGAGATAAGTGTCTAAGTGTCTCATTGACTTTTCTGCCCATGGTGGCCAAGCAGAACCGCAATCCTCAGATCAGAGCCTCCTGAGTAGCTAGGATAACAGGCTTGAGCCACCAACACCAGCTTCCAATCTCCTGTTTACTTGTACAATATCTTTCTTTATCTACCCTTACCACTTTAAGATCAGTCAAGGGGGCTGGGAAGGTGGCTCAGTGGTAGAGCGCTTGCCTTGCATGCCTGAGGCCCTGGGTTCGATTCCTCAGCACCACATAAGCAAAAAAAAAAGCCGGAAGTGGTGCTGTGGCTCAAGTGGTAGAGTGCTAGCCTTGAGCTGAAGAGCTGAGGGACAGCACCCAGGCCCAGAGTTCAGGCCTCACAACCGGACCCCCAAAAAAAAAAGATCAGTCAAGGGCATAGATTGTTAAAATATGCCTTAAATGTTATAGCAAAGAAAAATGTTTGTCACAGTATCATGACTATATTTGTGGGTAAGTTCTGAAAGAAATATGATTGAATGAGATTTTTATTTACTTATTTATTTTTATTTATTTATTTTTTTGGGTCCGGTCATGGGGCCTGAACTCTGGGCCTGGGAGCTGTCCCTCAGCTCTTCAGCTCAAGGCTAGCGCTCTACCACTTGACCCACAATGCCACTTCTGGCTTTTTTCTTTTTGCTTATGTGGTGCTGAGGAATCGAACCCAGGGCCTCATGAATGCGAGGCAAGTGCTCTACCACTGAGCCACCTTCCCAGCCCCTGAATGAGATTTTTTTTTTTTTTTTTTTTTTGTCGGTCGTGGGGCCTGGGCACTGTCCCTCAGCTCTTCAGCTCAAGGCAAGCGCTCTACCACTTGAGCTACAGCGCCACTTCTGGTTTTCTGGTGGTTTATTGGAGATAGGAGTCTCACGGTCTCTCCTGCCCTGGCTGGCTTTGAACCTCGATCCTCAGATCTCAGCCTCCTGAGTAGCTAGGATTACAGGCGTGAGCCACCAGCGCCCGGCCTGAATGAGATTTTTAAAACATGAATATTCCCCAGACAAAAATGATAATGACCTGCCCAACAAAACAGTGTAAAGAGACAGGTTTCATCAGGTCTATTTGAAACATAAAACCAAATGTTTACTCAGTGTTGTTTCCTTTGTCTAGGAAAGAAAAACCTAAGAACCACAGAATATCCCTGTGTATTGTGGAGTTCTCATAATAAATCACTGATGTGTGTGTGTGTGTGTGTGTGTGTGTTTACCTAGAGTTAGCTAGATATAATAAGGGTGCATGTAAGCCATAGTTAGAGCCTCTGGGACAAGAAGAAACTTGACACTAATAACTAGAGGGAGAACAAAACACCTGAGCCAAAATGAAAATATTTAAACTTGAAACTTGATTTGGAGACAACTGCATATGGAGACAGTTACTATGCCCATTTTTTTAAACTGGCACAGTTGTTTTTTGTTTTTGTTTTTAACTGTATTTTTTTTGTCTTTTTTGGTACTGGGGATTGAACCCAGCACGTTGCACTTGGCTAGGCAAGAGCTTTGCCACCGAGCTACATCCCAGCCCACTTATTTTATGTTTAATCCTAAACAAAAGTGAACTGATAATTTGTTGAACATATGTTGTAGCCATAGAAAAATCAGAAACAGTAAAGTTAGTTAGTTACTACCCTTTATCCCCCCCTGAACATATCTGTAACTAAACCTAAGAGAGATTAAATCACACACACACACACACACACACACACACACACACACACACACACACACACACCATTCCACAGTTTGTTAAGGGGAAGAGCTGGAACTTAAGGCAGTTACAAGGGCTCACACACACACACACACACACACACACACACACGCACACACACACACACCATTCCACAGTTTGTTAAGGGGAAGAGTTGGAACTTAAGGCAGTTACAAGGGCTCAAGAGTCTATGTGTTTTTCATTACCAACAGAAAGAATATCCAGGCTATCTTGGAAGCCCTTGAGTTTCAAGAAATTCCTTCTTTCAGGGAGAAGGCAAAGCTGTGCATCACTGCGATTTTCAGTAAAGTCTCTTCTGCTTTTATCTCTTTTGAAATTCATTTGAAATAATGTGTCTATGTACTAAAAAATAAATAAATAAAAACCACCACATTACACTGTGTTGTCTTTCAAAATCTGATAATGAGAAACAGTGAAAAAAAATGAAACAAAGAATGTATTCTATGATATCCTCATTTCAGAATCTGAGCTCATTAGAATAAAACAAAAAACCTATGCTAAGGATAATTAAGATCACCTTGTTTCACAGTAATGAAATATAGATGCAAAAGACCATTCTACATACACAGATGGCCCACGCTTTGTGTTTCATGATTTGTGTTTTCCTTTTGTTTCATATTGAGGCACTGGGGATGAAACCCAGGGCCTTTAGCTTCCCTAAGGATCCATCTCGTAACTACTATCTTAGCTCTGGTCCCTGATTTACACTTTTCATGATTTTTCATGATTTTTCACAAAAGGTATCAATTCAGTTGAAATTATACTTGAAAGTTTTAATTTTTTTTTTTTGATCGGTTGTGGGGCTTGAACTCTGGGCTTGGGCGCTGTCCTTGCGCTCTTCAGCTCAAGGAGAGCCCTCCACCGCTTTATTTTATTTTATTTTATTTTTTGCCAGTCCTGGGGCTTGAACTCAGGGCCTGGGAGCTGTCCCTCAGCTCTTCAGCTCAAGGCTAGCACTCTACCACTTGAGCCACAGCACCACTTCTGGCTTTTTTCTTTTTGCTTATGTGGTGCTGAGGAATGGAACCCAGGGCCTCAGGCATGCAAGGCAAGCCCTCTACCACTGAGCCACCTTCCCAGCCCCCCTCTACCGCTTTAGTCACAGCGCCATTTCCAGTTTTCTAGTGGTTTATTGGAGATAAGAGTCTCACAGACTTTCCTGCTCCGGCTGGCTTTGAACTGAGATTCTCAGATCTCAGCCTCCTGAGTAGCTAGGATAACTGGCTTGAGCCGCTGGTGCCAGGCTGAAAGTTTTAATTTTGATGTTTGCAGGGGCTGTAGTATGGAGTAGGACATTAGTAGTCTTGGACAGTGCCAGGGAACCATAGCTCCTAGTTTGCCAGGTGATTGTAAGGTAAACAACAGGCTCTCTTTTTCTTTTTTTTTCTTGTGCCAATATTGGGGTTTTTGTTTGCACTTACCTTTTTGTGCTTAAGGCTTCTATTCTACCACTTGAGACACACCTCCACCTCTGGCTTTTTGCTGGTTAAGTAGAAATAGGAGTCTTTTCTGCTTGGGCTAGTGTTGAGCCCAGATCCTCAGATCTTCACTCCTCAGTAGCCAGGATTACAAGTATATGCCACTGCCACCCAACCAGCTCATAGTACTCTCTTTAGTGCACTGCCTTTCTAAGCTAGGTTATTAAGTTTTGACAAGAAAATTTCAAATTACCACAGGTTTATCAGGATGTAGCCCCCTGGAAGTAAGTCAAGGATCATCTGTACTTTTTTTTTTTTTTTTGGTAGGTCATAGAGCTTGAATTCTGGGCCTGCAAGCTGTCCCTGAGCTCTTCAGCTCAAGGTGACTGCTCTACAAATTTAGCCACAACACCACTTCTGGTTTTCTGGTAGTTAATTGGAGATAAGAGTTTCATGGATGTTCCTGCCCCTGTTGGCTTTGAACTGTGATCCTCAGATTTCAGCCTCCTGAGTAGCTAGGATTATAGACTTGAGTCACCAGCGTCCTTGTCTTAAATTTAGTCTCTCTGCCATTACTTCATGTTTTTTTATATTTTTGTTTGTTTTGTTTTTTGGTGATACTAGCGTTTGATCTCAGGGCTGTCCTACTGACAAGACTGGGCTTTTTACCCCTTGAGCCATATCTCCAGCCCTTAAACTTTTTTTTGTCGGTCATGGGGCTTGAACTCTGGGCTTGGGTGCTGACCCTGCACTCTTCAGCTCAAGGTGAGCTTGAGCCACAGCACCACTTCTGGTTTTCCAGTGGTTTATTGGAGATAAGAGTCTCAGGGATGGGGCTGGGAAGGTGGCTCAGTGGTAGAGCGCTTGCCTTGCATGCATGAGGCCCTGGGTTCGATTCCTCAGCACCACATAAGCAAAAAGAAAAAAGCCGGAAGTGGCGCTGTGGCTCAAGTGGTAGAGCGCTAGCCTTGAGCTGAAGAGCTGAGGGACAGCGCCCAGGCCCAGAGTTCAAGCCCCACGACTGGACCAAAAAAAAAAAAAAAAAAAAAGAGTCTCAGGGACATTCCTGCCTGGACTTGCTTTGAACCTTGATCCTCAGATCTCAGCCTCCTGAGTAGCTAGGATTACAGGCATGAGCTACCAGCGCCTGGCCCTTAAATTTTTTTTTTTCACTGTTGTGGGGCTTGAACTCTGGTGCTAGTGCTCTACCACTTGAGCCACAGTGTCACTAACACTTTTCTGAATGGTTTATTGGAGATAAGAGTCTCATGGACTTTTGTGGCCAGGGTGGCTTTGAACTGCAATCCTCAGATCTCAGCCTTCTGAGTAGCTAGTATTACGGGTGTAAGCCACCAGCACCCGGCTTAAACTTCTTTTTATACACCCAAGGAAAATGGGCCTCAGAGTTTTAAGTCATCCTTCAAGATCACAGGAGAAGCCGGGCGCTGGTGGCTCACGCCTGTAATCCTAGCTACTCAGGAGGCTGAGATCTGAGGATCGCGGTTCAAAGCCAGCCCGGGCAGGAGAGACCGTGAGACTCCTATCTCCAATAAACCACCAGAAAACCAGAAGTGGCGCTGTAGCTCAAGTGGTAGAGCGCTCACCTTGAGCTGAAGAGCTGAGGGACAGCGCCCAGGCCCAGAGTTCAAGCCCCACGACCGACAAAAAAAAAAAAAAAAAAAAGATCACAGGAGATAAAGAATATACAGAGAGAGAATATTTGAGGCTGTTTATGAAAAAGATGCCTATTTCAGTGTTCTTGAGATATTTCATGTTCTTCAAACAAACAAAAAAAGCCCAAACAAAACAAAAAACCAGGAGCTGGGGTTGTGGCTTAGTCTTAGAATGCTTGCCTAGGATGCATGAAGCCCTGGGTTTGATTTCTCAGTACCACATAAAGAGAAAAAAGCCAGAAATGGCACTGTGGCTGGACTGGTAGTGTGCTAAACTTGAGCAAAAGCTCAGTGACAGTGTCCGGGCCCTGAGTTCAAGCCCTATGACTAGCCAAATTCACCTTACTGTATTTAAGATATTATTTCACACAGTCCAGTAAGAGTACATCCTAAAGAAATGTTTTAATTATTCCTGATTGAACAGCTTGTTTACTTTTTTATATTCATGGTGGCTGGGCTTAGTGGCATATGCCTGCAGTCCTAGCTAATGGGATGCTAAAGACAGGAAGGAGCATTACTGAAATTTAGGGGTTAGAGACCTACCTAGGAAACATAGGGAGACTCTTGAAAATCTGCCAAGAGCAAAGAGAAAGTGAGGGAAGAGAGAGAGAGAGAAAAAGAGAGAGAGGGAGAGAGAATTCATACTAGTTCCTCCCTATTTGTTCATGTGTAGGAAGTTTCCCTCATCCTGAGTGATGTGAAACTAGCTATGATTCCATGGAAAGATTGTCATTCCCTGTTCTCTGCAATGATCACTCTAAACTAATTTTCTTTTTTTTTTTTTTTTTTGGGGGGGGGGTCTGGACATGGGGCCTGAACTCTGGGCCTGGGCGCTGTCCCTCAGCTCTTCAGCTCAAGGCTAGCACTCTACCACTTAAGCCACAGCACCACTTCCAGCTTTTTTTTTTCTTTTTGCTTATGTGGTACTGAGGAATCGAACCCAGGGCCTCAGGCATGCAAGGCAAGCGCTCTACCACTGAACCACCTTCCCAGCCACTTTTTCTTTTTCTTTTCTTTTCTTTTTTTTTGCCAGTCCTGGGGCTTGAACTTGGGGCTTAGGCAATATCCCTAAGCTTCTTTTGCTGCATGCTAGCATTCTACCACTTGAGCCACAGCACTACTTCTGGCTTTTTCTGTTTATGTGGTACTGAAAAATCAAACCCAGGGTTTAATGCATGTTAGGTAAGCACTAATACTAAGCCACATCCCCAGCTTTCTAAACAAATTTTTATGGAATTATAAAATTATATAATTGTTAAGCCAGGCGTTGGTGGCTCATGCCTGTGAACCTAGCTACTCAGGAGGCTGAGATCTGAGGATCATGGTTCAAAGCCAGCCTGGGCAGGAACGTCCATGAGACTAGTATCTCCAATTAACCATCAGAAAATTGGAAGTGGCACTGTGGCTCAAGCAGTAGAGCACTCACCTTTAGCTGAAGAGTTCAGGGACAGCGCCCAGGCCCAGAGTTCAAGACCCACAGCCAATAAAAAAAAAAATTCAGCTCATACCAGATTGCAATTACTTATTCATGTGACCACTTCAAGAAATCTGCTACCTTCATGAGGAAGTGCTCCGAAGAGACCACAGAATAATTTAATGGCTGTTTTTGAAAGAATGGCACAGGAAGTGGCGCTGTAGCTCAAGTGGTAGAGCGCTCGCCTTGAGTTGAAGAGCTGAGGGACAACGCCCAGGCCCAGAGTTCAAGCCCCACGACCGACAAAAAAAAAAACAACTATATGAAAGAATGGCACAAGTTTATATGTTGTACTCAGTGTGCCTGGAAGAATTCCTTGAGATTATAATTGTATTCAATCTAGAATTCAGAATTCTGTGATCACTGTTTATTGCAGAGCCATTATACAAAGAGGTAATGATTGGAGAACTTTTTTTTTTTTTTTTTTCCGGTCGTGGGGCTTGAACTCTGGGCCTGGGCGCTGTCCCTCAGCTCTTCAGCTCAAGGCGAGCGCTCTACCACTTGAGCTACAGCGCCACTTCCGATTTTCTGGTGGTTTATTGGAGATAGGAGTCTCAAGGTCTCTCCTGCCCTGGCTGGCTTTGAACCTAGATCCTCAGATCTCAGCCTCCTGAGTAGCTAGGATTACAGGCGTGAGCCACCAGCACCCGGCGAACTTTTTTTTTTTTTTGCCTGTGTTGGAGCCCAAACTCTGGGGCTGGGTGTTGTCCCTCAGCTCTTCAGCTCAAGGCTAGCACTCTGCCACTTGAGCAACAGCGCCACTTCCAGCTTTTTCTGCTTATGTGGTGCTGAGGAATCAAACCCAAGTCCTCATGCACACTAGGCAAGCACTGTACCACTGAGCCAATTTCCCAGCCCCCTTCTGTGAAGTTTTTTTTTTGTTGTTGTTTTTTTTTTCCTAGTATTTAATTGGAGATAAGAGTCTCAAGGACTTTCTTGGCTGGACTGGCCTCAAAGTGTAATCCTCAAATCTCATCCAGCCTTCTGGATATCAAGGATAACAGGCATGAACCCTGCTACCCATAAGTATTTTGGATCAGAAATATCTTTCTTATCCATTGATAAAATGCTTACTGATTCCATTAAATAATACACATGTATGTGGATGTGTGTATAATAGGAGGTATAAGGCTCCATTAAAAATTTTAGTATGGAGGCTGGGAATGTAGCTCAGAGGTAGAGTGCCTGCCTTACATACCTGAGTCCCTGGGTTCGATTCCTCAGTAGCACATACACAGAAAAAGCTGGAAGTGGCATTGTGGCTCAAGTTGTAGAGTGCTAGCCTTAAGCAACAGCAGCTCAGGGACAGGGCCCAGACCCTGAGTTCAAGCCCAGGACCAGCAAAAAAAAAAAAAAAAAAAGAGTATGGAGCTGGGAATATGGCTTAGTGTATAGAGTGCTTGCCTGACATGCATGAAGCCTCAGCAGGAAAGTCTATGCGACTCTCATCTCTAAGTACCACATAAACAGAAAAAGTGGTAGAGTGCTTGCTTTGAGGAAAAGAAGCTCAGGGACAGTGCTCTGAGTTCAAGCTTCATGACTGGCAAAAAAAAATTAGTATGTTTTATCTATTGGTATGTGCTTTTGTTTTTGAGATAGCGTCTACGTAGCCCTAGGCTGGCTTTTAGCCCTGAGTTTGCCTGCTTCCGCCTTCTAAGTGCTGAGACCACAAGTATGCACCACCATGCTCAGCATTCTATTACATTTCTGTTTCTTGTTATTGTTCTTGTTCTTGTTCATATATATGTATACATGATGGTGGATTGAACCCATGGCTACACTTATGCTAAGTACACACATCCTCTTTTACCACTGAATTACGCCTCCAGCATCCCATAGTATTTCATGCTATCTCATGTAGCCTTACTTGAAAGCACACTCCAGAAACAGCAGCACACACATTAATAGACCTGTACTTCTGATGCTTTTCTTACCTTGAAGAAATCCTTGGTGAGTTCATTCATAAATGTTGGAATGTAACTAAATAAGCAGCAGATTAATCCAAGGAAATTTCTTTCTTTCTTTTTTTTTTTTTTTTTGTCGGTTGTGGAGCCTGAACTACCACTTGAGCCACAGTGCCACTTCTGGTTTTTTCTGCTTATGTGGTACTGAGGAATCGAACCCAGGGCCTCATGCATGCAAGGCAAGCACTCTACCACTGAGCCAACTTCCCAGCCTGGACATTTCTTTTTTTTTTTTTGTCGGTCGTGGAGCTTGAACTCTGGGCCTGGGCACTGTCCCTCAGCTCTTCAGCTCAAGGCGAGCGCTCTACCACTTGAGCTACAGCGCCACTTCCGGTTTTCTGGTGGTTTATTGGAGATAGGAATCTCACAGTCTCTCCTGCCTGGGCTGGCTTTGAACCGTGATCCTCAGATCTCAGCCTCCTGAATAGCTAGGATTACAGGCGTGAGCCACCAGCGCCCGGCTGGACATTTCTTATAAATTAAAAAAAATGGACTGAGACTCTGGTTTAGTGGTAGAGCACTGACCTAACATGTTTGAGTGCCTGGGTTCAGTATCTAGCACTGAAAGAAAATTAATTAGCCATCTCCAAAATAACACACTTTACCTTTAATGGTCTATAAGGACAAAAGTGTAATACATAATAAAATAGAAAACCCTAACTGAAGCTGAACGTGGTAGTGCACACATGTAGCTGAATGTGGTAGTGCACACCTGTAGTTCCAGTTCCTCTGAAGGCTGGGACAGGAAGATCACTCCACCCCATGAGTTCAAGGCCAACCTGAATAACACAGGGATAATAATAATAATAGCAAGGAAAGATAAGTTGTGGTTTTCCTTTAGACTTACACATCTGAATTAGTCATTTGCTAATCATTCCAGTAGTATTTTTGCATTTTTCTATATGTTTATCACATTTAGTAGTATTATGTACATTTAACTTTTGTTTCTTCCTGCTACACTGAATGCCTCAAAGAAAGAAAATGTGTATTATTCAGTTATTCAGCCTTCTGTCCTCAGCATCTTGATTTTGTCTTTCCCTATAGTTGATATTTAATATTTGCTTCAGTGGGCACACAAACAATAAAAAAAAAGCTTCACATAGGGGAGCAACATAATCAGAATTGCTTTTGGAAGAGTACTCAGATTTAATTTAATTAATTTATTTGTTTGTTTTTTCACTCAAGGCTGGTACTCTGCCACTTGAACCTCACCTTCACTTCCAGCTTTTTTTGTTTGTTTGGTTTTTTGGGGGTCTGGTTGTGGAGCCTGAACTCTGGGCCTGGGCGCTGTCCCTCAGCTCTTCAGCTCAAGGCTAGCGCTCTACCTCTTGACCCACAATGCCACTTCTGGCTTTTTTCTTTTTGCTTATGTGGTGCTGAGGAATCGAACCCAGGGCCTCAGGCATGCAAGGCAAGCACTCTACCACTGAGCCACTTCCCAGCCCCACTTCCAGCTTTTTGATGGCTCATGGAGATAAGAATCTCACAGACTTTCCTGTCCAGGCTGGCCTGCCTTTATTTGTTTGTTTGTTTATTTATTTATTTTGTCAGTCCTGGGGCTTGAACTCAGGGTCTGGGCACTATCCTTGAGTTTCTTTTGATGAAGCCTAGCATTTGAACCAAGTGCCACTTCTGGCTTTTTCTGTGTATGTGGTACTGAGGAATCAAACCCAGGGCTTCATGCGTGCTAGGCAATCACTCTACCACTAAGCCACATTTCTAGCCCCTTAATTTTATTATGTTAGTAACTATGATTACTTTGAAGCAACAGTTTGCAGAAGTTGGCTCATAGCAGTTTGCAAGAGTAAATAGTTAAATTTCCAGGAACTACGGAAGCCAGTTGTTGAAACACTATCATTATTATAAATTATACAATTATAAATTGCAACTATAAAGTTGTAATTAAATAATATTTAAAACAAAAGTACTACTCAAAACTCATCAATTCCAAATTATCTTCTTGCATTTTACTAGTATTTGTGCTTTTGAGTTTATGCCCTCATTGATCTATGTGGTTGAGACAAATGCTGGCAGCTTGTATCTGTAATCCTAGCTACTCAGGAGGCTGAGATCTGAGAATCAGAGTTCTGCCCTGTCAGCTTCACAGGAAAGTTGGTGAAACTCTTATCTCCAATTAACCACCAAAAAGCTTGAAGTGGCGCTGTGATTCAAATGGTAGAGTATCAGCTTTGAGCAAAAAAGCTAAAAGACAGTACCCATGCTCTGAGTTCATGCCCCAGGAGACACACACACACACACACACACACACACACACACACATGCACAATCTATATGGTTGAAATATTAATATGATTTTCTACTATGCATCTCTTCACAATGCCACACTGTGTGTTGTAATGCTGGTAGCTCAAAATCAACTGTGGGGCTGGGAAGGTGGCTCAGTGGTAGAGGGCTTGCCTTACATGCATGAGGCTCTGGGTTCAATTCCTCAGAACCACATAAGCAGAAAAAAAAAAGCCAGAAGTGGCGCTGTGGCTCAAGTGGTAGAGTGCTAGCCTTGAGCTGAAGAGCTGAGGTACAGCGCCCAGGCCCAGAGTTCAGGCCCATGACAGGACCTCCCCCCCCAAAAAAAAATCAACTGTGGTAGAAATATTTATACTACGGAGACAGGCAAGCCCAGCATTGGTGGCTCACACCTATAATCCTGGTTACTTAGCAGGCTGAGATCTGAGGATTGTGGTTCAAAGCCAGTCCAGGCAGGAAACTCTGTGAGACTCTTTTTTTTTTTTTTTTTTTAATTTTATTTTTGTTGGTCGTGTGGCTTAAACTCTGGGCCTGGGTGCTGTCCCTCAGCTCTTCAGCTCAAGGCTAGCGCTCTACCACTTGAGTCACAGCACCACTTCCGGCCTTTTCTACGTATGTGGTGCTAAGGAATCGAACCCAGGGCCTCATGCACGCAAGGCAAGCATTCTACTACTGAGCTACCTTCCAGCCCCTCTGTGAGACTCCTATCTTCGGTTATCAAGCAGAAAACCAGAAGTGGCACTGTGGCTCAAGTGGTAGAGTGCTCGAGCTCTGAGCTGAAGAGCTGAGTGACAGCACCCAGGCCCAGAGTTCATGCCCCATGACCACTACCACCAACAACAAAAGAAACAGGCAAATGATCCAAATCAAGGCTTTTACCTCCCACCCCCACCTTGGGGGGAGTCAAAATTGACACAATGGCAAGGAAAGTTCAGAAAGTAGAACTGAGGAGCCAGGTTCTGGTGGCTATGCTTACAATCCTATATATATACTTAGGAGGCTGAGAGCTGAGGATTACAGTTCAAAGTCAAGTTGGCAAGAAATTCCGTGAGACTCTTCTCTCCAATTAACCATTCAAAAAACAGGAAGTGGAGCTGTGGCTCAAAGTGGTAGAGCAGGGCTGGTAGAGCAGGGCTGGGAATGTGGCATAGAGGTAGTATGCTCGCCTAGCAAGCATGAAGCCCTGGGCTCAATTCCTCAGTACCACATAAGCAGAAAAAGCCGGAAGTGGCGCTGTGGCTCAAGTGATAGAATGCTAGCCTTGAACAAAAGAAGCTCAAGGACAGTGGCCAGGCCCTGAGTTCAAGCCACAGGACCGGCAAAAAAAAAAAAAAAAAAAAAAAGTGGTAGAGCACTAGCATTGAGCAAAAGAGCTTAGAAATAGCTCCTAGGCTCTGAGTTCAAGCTCCATGACATTAAAAAAAAAAAAGAACTGAGGAAAAATAAAGACATAAGCAAGAGCAAGAGAAAAGAGGATTAAAAATATTTGAGATTCCAATATATGAATAACAGGAATTAAAAACAGTAAAAACAGGGGCTGGGAAGGTGGCTCAGTGGTAAAGTGTTTGCCTTGTATACATGAGGCCCTGGATTCAATTCGGCACCATATAAGCAGAAAAAGCTGGAAGTGGCACTGTTGCTCAAGTGCTAGCCTTAAGCTGAAGAGCTGAGGGACAGCCCCCAGGCAGAGTTCAGGCCCCAGGAGCAACAACAACAACAACACAAAAAAGAAAACAGTAAAAACAAAGAGGCTAGGATAGAGTTGGGTGAAGGGTATGTGGGAGATATAAGATATAGTGAGTAATGCAAGGGGAATAAACAAAGTAATGTAAAAACCTTTCCAGAACTGAAGCCAAGGGTTTCTAAATTGAAAAGGCTCTCTGATTACCACAAATACAGAAGATATATTTTCAACACATCTAAGATAAAAGCTCCTCAAAGCTTCTTGAACTAGTAACAAATATGGTTCTGTACAAAAATTAGAATTTGTTATTTATTCTTGGTTTTAGGTGTTTGGAGGTTTTTGGGTTTTTTTTTTTTTTTTGTCTTTTTTGGAGAGGCAAAAGGGGGCAAAGAAATGGAGGAAGGAAGGGTGAATAGATGCAGTCATGATATTCAAAATACAGTATGTAAAAAATGAACCACGTATCTTGTGGGCAGGGATGGGAAGGAAAACCTGGAGAAGAGTGAAGGAAGGGTGAGATGGTCCAAGAAGAAATGTACTTCTTACCAGATTTATGGAATAGTAACCCCTCTTAATTGGAGGTGGTACTGTGGATCAAGTAGTACAGCACTAGCCTTGAGCTGAAGAGTTCAGGGGTAGTACCTAGGCCCAGAGTTCAAGCCCCATGACTGACAAAAAAAAATCAACATCATCATCATCATCATCATGTAAAATTATGTTTTAAAAAATATATCCTGGAGCTGGGTGCCAGTGGCTTAAACCTGTAATCCTAGCTACTCAGGAGGCTGAGATCTGAGGATCATGGTTCAAAGCCAGCTGAGGCAAGAAAGTCTGTGAGACTCTTATCTCCAAAAAAAAAAAAAAAAAACCAGAAGTGGTGCTGTGGCTCAAGTGGTAGAGCGGTAGCCTTGAGCATACGAACTCAGGGACATTTTCCAGGCCCAGAGTTCGAGCCCCATGACCACCACCAACAACAAAAAATATTTCCTGGGTAGGGGCTGGGAATGTGACTTAGTGATAGAGTGCTTGCCTCTCATGCATGAAGCCCTGGGTTCAATTCCTCAGTACCACATAAAGAGAAAAAAACAGAAGTGGTGCTGTTGCATAAGTGGTAGAGTGCCAGCCTTGATCAAAAGAAGCTCAGAGACAGTACCCAGACCCAGAATTCAAGCCCCTGGACTGGCATCCAAAAAAATAAATGAATAAAATCTGAGATCCTCAGATCTAAGCCTCCTGAGTAGCTAGGTTTATAGGCATGAACCACTGGTATACAACACACTTCTTTCATCGATAATACCAGAAGCAAGAAGATCTTCACAGCTCTAAGGAAAAATGAATTCTTGCTTAAAATTATACACCCTGTGCAATTATCACAGTAAGATGGTAAGGAGATTAAATCAAGGTAATTTTAGACAATAAAAATGTCAAAAAAAAAAACTTAAATTTTTTTTTTTACCTTCCTTCCATTTTTTTTTTTTTCTCCAGAGACCGTTTGGAGCATGTGCTCTGCCAAAATGAGGGAGAAAAACAAACATGGAATCCAGACCCCCAGGGACTCCTGCAGAGAAGAAAATTCCCTGGATGATGACGCAGGGAAATCCCAGAACAGCTGTGCAGTTGGCTTAGTGAGTAGGTTAAAATTGGAATGAGAAGGGTATTTCCACAAAAAGACAGAATGGATGTGATACCGGGTAAGTTTAAAGAATGGAGATTTATTTATAGTTCCGGTAGAGCATTTGGTGGAGGTGGTGGCAGCGGTGGTGCCTGCAGTGATGGGTAAAGGCATTAATAACAAGTTCATAGAAAGCTGAACAAACCAAAACCAAACTTGAGACAATAATCGACTCCATGGAAAAGACAAAAAAAATGTCTGATCAGAGAGGAAATACGATACCTTCCACAGATCACCTGTGAAAAGTGAGTTCAGACACATCTGAATAGACATTTAAAATGGATTGACCACAGCTGGGAGTGGAAGGGGGAAGATGACTCTCCCCTCCTTTGAAGAGGAAGGGGACAGGGACGAGACCCTCACCCAAGGAGAGGCCGTGGCACAGCCTTGAAGCCTGAAGCCCTACTGCCGGCCATCTAGGCCTGCGCCCTGGGGAATCTGCGGCCAGGGAGGTGGGCCTTCCGCGGGGAAGGAGTCTGACCAGCTGGACCGGAGCTGCGGCTCTGAGTTGAGGCTGGAGGCTGGGGCGAGGCCCGCTGGGGCAAGGCCCGCGGGCACGCAGGAAAGGTTCGGGGCGGCGCCGCCGACCCGAGAGCGCAGCGCCGGCTTCCACCTCCGTAGACCGGGACACGCCTGCGGCTCCGGGCCACGATCCGGACTCAGATTCCGGTGCTCCACCCCAGCTTGCCCTCCTCCGCTCAAACCCTGCGACCCTCCGCCCCCAGCCCCGACCCCGCATCTCTCTCCGGATCCCTGACCACCTGCTCAGCTTTCAGGCCTGATTGCTACGCAGACCTGGAGTCTGGGCAAGGGCCGCTTGAGCCTCGACCTGCAGGGAGGAGGCAGCCACGGAGCCCCCGTGCGGGGGGGGGTGTGTGGGGGGGAGTGTCCCGGGTCGCTGTGGTCACTTGGCATGGCCGTGTGCAGATCTGAGACTAGAGAAGGCCCATTCTACCTCTAAAGGGAGGAGACCCTCCACGAGCTTTCTACCTGGGCAGGGAGGACCACCGGGGGGTGAAATGGAAAGGGACAGAGCAGGACTAACGAGAGTGGCTTGTGGGTTCCACGAAGGTCAAGTCCGTGCCACACATCGGTTATAGAAAACCAGGGCGGGGAAGCCTCAGAAGGAGCTGCAGAGTTGTCCGGCAAAGTTACCATTGCAGAGAAAGGGGTGCGGGGCGGGAGGGGGGGAAGGTGGCGATCCCCTGGGAAACTTGTTCTTCAGGGGCTGGCAGTACTCAGGCTTTTAAAACGAATATAACAACAACGACAACAGTTGGTGACCCTAGGTATCCCCCAAACCTAGAATTCCCAGCTACCCCCCCCATTCCTGTGTGATGTTGGCCAAGTCACTTCGTTTTTATTTTTTATTTTTTGCGTTTGCTGTCACTTTCCGTGCAATAACAGCTGCTGAAGGATTGCAGGGTGCTCTCACCGGGCCTGAGAGATGGGCACAATGAACCCTATGAATGAAGTTACTTTAAATGAATAAAGGAGTTTGTAGCCAAAAGCGGCCTCTTTTCCACAATACCTGTGTGCTGAAGGGATGGAGCGGGTGCGATCCTATTTGAATGTGGGTTTTTGAGCCGACCCGCACTGTAAAGGAGAGAGCCATAATGGAGTCGCTGTTGTGAATCACCCGCGTTCTTTTTAAATGTTAATTTGTACCTGGACGGCTCCCAGGTTGTGGAGGCTTCGGGTGAGGTGGAGGACAAAAAGGGATGGAATTTTCCAATGGGAGAGAAAAACGCTGCATTTATTATGAGTATCTTATTTCGTCTTACAAAAAGCAGTCCTCACAGGAAAAATGAACCTCAAAAATCCCTTTAGGCAGGAACTTCTCTGGTGTTTAAACATAACAATGTTTAACAGAGAAGCTGAGATAACTTATTGAAGGGATCAATCAGAGAAATTCAGGTGAAGCCAAGTTGTACATGAACGTTCTAACACCCTGAAAAGATGACGGAGTTGGGGTTTGAACTGGAGAATGGTTCTTTAGTGCCACCCCCCTGCCCCTTTGGTCTTTTCTGTCTTTTGTCTTTATTAGGACATCTTACTTAAGTAAAAATTGTGAACCCAGATGCTGGTGGCTCAATCCTGTAACTCTAGCTATTTAGGAGGCTGAGATCTGAGGATTACTATATAAAGTCAGCCCAGGCAGGAAAGACCTTAACACTCTTTTTTTGATATTTTGGTTAATAACAGGGCTTGAATTCAGGGTCTGGATGCTGTCCCTGAGCCCTCTTGCTCAAGGCTAGTGCTCTACCACTTTGAGCCACTGCTCTACTTCCTGTGTTTTGAGTAGTTAGTTGGATATGAGAGTCTCATGGACTTTTCTGCTTGGGTTGGCTTCGAACCGTGATCCATGGGTCTCAGCTTCCTGGATTATTCAATCTTTTGCTTTGCGATTTGCCTTTAAGAATTTTACCAGCCAAGTGCTGGTGACTCCTGCCTGTAAATCCTAGCTACTCAGGAGGTTGAGATCTGAGGAATGCAGTTTAAAGCCAGCTGTAGCAGGAAAGTATTTGAGACTCTTATCTCTAAAAACCACCAGAAAACCGGAAGTAGGCTATGGCTCAAGTGGTAGAAGCGATTGCCTTGAGCTGAAGAGATTAGGGACAGCACCTAGGCTCAGAGATGAAGCCCCATGACCAACAACAACAAAAAAATTAGCACTCTATCATTTGAGCCGCAGTACCACTTCCAGATTTTTCTGTGTATGTGGTACTGATTAATTGAACCCAGGACTTCATGCATGCTAGACAAACACTCTATCACTAAGCCACATTCCTAGCTCCCATCATATTTTATATTCATACTATATATAATTAGTATGTGTATACACAACTCCTCATTCTATTTTTATATTTGTAGGATAACATTTTATTACTAGCAGGCACTTTTCATCATCAATACATGGTTCTGAGTGCAATACCTTCCTCAGATTGCAAAAGGAGCTCAGGATTCAGAAGTTATAAAGAAAAATATAGGGAGGAGACAAAAATATAGGTTAAGAGACAAATGAATAAATTTTATCCAGAAAATCTTTTACATATTATAGACTCAATTTAGAAAGCTTCTGCATATCTAGGCAGTCTCTCCTACTGATCAGAAATGAGTGAAAACATCAATTATAAATATCTAATTAAATTTACATGTATGTTTCCTTGGTAAGAAACTGGATATATTACTTTATCATAAATTCTTCTATACAAATGTTTCCAACAATTCTTGCAACAAATCTTAATTATATGCCATTTTAAGGCTTTCAGATAAAAAAATGGAACCAATAATTCTGCTATTTGGGGGTACTGGGCTTAAACTCAGGGTCTTATACTGTCACTTGGCTTTTTCTGGTTAGGCTAGCTTCAAGCTAAGATTCTTAGATCTCATACTAAGTACAGGCATGAAGCACTGGTGGGCAGCAGTACTTTTGTTTGTTTGTTTTTGTTTTTGGTTGCAGTACTGCAGCTTGAACTTAGGACCTGGAACTTAAATTGTCTCTTAGCTTTTTCACCCAAAGCTAGCCTTCTAGAACCACAACTCCACTTCCATCTTTTAGTGGCTAATTAGAGATAAGAATCTCATGAACTTTCCTGCTTTGGTTGACTCAGCTTCCTTTGAGCTCAGCATCCTGAGCATCTAGAATTACAGACCGGTCAAAACCGGCTCAAACCGGCTCAAACAGGTTAGAACCGGATCAAAACGGCTAGAACTGGTTCAAACCGGTTCAACCGGTCAGAATAGGATCGAACCGACTCAAACCGGATAGAACCGGTTCAAACCAGTCAGAACTGGCTAAAACCGGATCAAACTGGTCAGAGCCGGTTCGAACTGGTCAGAGCCAGATCAAGCCGGCTAGAACCGGTTCGAACCAGTCAGGTCCAGATCAAGCCAGCTATAACCGGACCAAACCGGTCAGAACCGGACCAAACCGGCTCGAACCGGATCAAACCGGCTAGAACTGGATCAAACCGGATCAAACCTGTTAGAACCGGATCAAACCGTCCAAAACCGGATCAAAACAGTTCAAACAGGCTCAAATCGGTCAGAACCGGTTCAAACCTGCTAGAAACGGTGCAACTGGTTAAAAGCGGATCAAACCGGTTCAAACCGTTAGGACCGGCTCAAACCGGTTGGAAACGGCTCAAACTGGCTAGAACCGGAGCAAAACGGCTAGAATCGGACCAAAACGGTTCAAACCGGCCAAAACCGGATCAAACCGGTCTAGGCCGGCTAGAACCGGATAGAACCGGTCAAAACCGGATCAAACCAGTTCAAACCGGCCAGAACCGGTTCAAACCGGCTAGAACCGGATCAAACCGGCTAGAACCGATCAAAACCGGATCAAACCGGCCAGAACCGGATCAAACTGGTTGGACCCGGCTCAAACCGGTTACAACCGGTTCAAACCGGCTAGAACCGGATCAAACCGGTTAGAACTAGACCGGTTATAACCGGTTCAAACCGGCTAAAACCGGATCAAACCAGTTCAAACAGGATAGAACCGGTTCAAACCAGTTAGAGCCGGATCAAACCGGTTAGAAACAGGCTCGAACCGACTCAAACCGGTTAGAACCGGTTCAAACTGGTCAGAACCGGATCAAGCCAGCTAGAACCGTTTCGAACCAGTCAGGTCCAGATCAAGCCGGCTATAACCGGACCAAACCGGTCAGAACCGGACCAAACCGGCTAGAACCAGATCAAACCGGATCAAACCTGTTAGAACCGGATCAAACCGTCCAAAACCGGAACCGGATCAAACCGTGAAAACCGGATCAAACCAGTTCAAACAGGCTCAAATCGGTCAGAACCGGTTCAAACCGGCTAGAACCAGTGCAACCGGTTAAAACCGGATCAAACCGGTTCAAACCTGTTTAGACCGTTTAGAGCCGGTTCGAACCGGTCACAACCGGATCAAACCGGTTCAAACCGTTAGGACCGGCTCAAACCGGTTGGAAACGGCTCAAACCGGCTAGAACCGGATCAAACCGGCCAAAACCGGATCAAACCGGTGTAGGCCGGCTAGAACCGGAACAAACCGGCTAGAACCGTTCAAAACAGGATCATACCAGTTCAAACCGGTCCAAAACGACCAGAACCGGTTCAAACCGGTTAGAGCCGGATCAAACCGGCTAGAACCGGATCAAACCGGCTAGAACCACCCGGCTCGAACCGGTTAGAACCAGCTCAAACCGGCTAAAACCGGATCAAACCAGTTCAAACCGGTCCAAACCGGCCAGAACCGGTTCAAACCGGTTAGAGCCGGAACAAACCAGCTAGAACCGGTTCAAACCGGCTAGAACCGGTCAAAACCAGATCAAACCGGTTCAAACCGGCCAGAACCGGATCAAACCGGTTAGTACCGGTTCAAACCGGCTTAAACCGGTTAGAGCCGGATCAAACCGGCTAGAACCGGTTCAAACCGGCTAGAACCGGTCAAAACCAGATCAAACCGGTTCAAACCGGCCAGAACCGGATCAAACCGGCTAGAACCGGATCAAACCGGCCAAAACCGGATCAAACCGGTCTAGGCCGGCTAGAACCGGATCAAACCGGCTAGAACCGGTCAAAACCGGATCAAACTAGTTCAAACCGGTCCAAACCCGGCCAGAACCGGTTCAAACTGGTTAGAGCCGGGTCAAACCGGCTAGAACCGGTCAAAACCGGATCAAACCGGCCAGAACCGGATCAAACCGGTTAGAACCGGTTCAAACCGGCTAAAACCGGTCAAACCAGTTCAAACCGGCTAGAACCGGATCAAACCGGTTAGAGCCGGAACAAACCTGCTAGAACCGGTTCAAAACCGGATCAAACCGGCCAGAACCGGATCAAACCAGTTCAAACCGGTCCGAACCGGCCAGAACCGGTTCAAACCGGCTTAAACCGGCTGAAACCGGCTAGAACCGGATCAAACCGGCTAAAACCGGATCAAACCAGTTCAAACCGGTCCGAACCGGCCAGAACCGGTTCAAACCGGTTAGTACCGGTTCAAACCGGCTGAAACCGGCTAGAACCGGATCAAACCGGTTAGAACCGGATCAAACCGGCTAGAACTGGTCAAAACCGGATCAAACTAGTTTGAACCGGTCCAAACCGGCCAGAACCGGTTCAAACCGGATAGAGCCGGATCAAACAGGCTAGAACCGGTCAAAACCGGATCAAACCGGCTAGAACCGGATCAAACCGGCTAGAACCGGTCAAAACCGGATCAAACCGGCCAGAACCGGATGAAACCGGTTAGAACCGGCTCAAAGCGGCTAAAACCGGTTCAAACCGGCTAGAACCGGATCAAACCGGTCGGACCCGGCTCGAACCGGTTAGAACCGGTTAGAGCCGGTCAAACCGGCTAGAACCGGTCAAAACCGGATCAAACCGGCCAGAACCGGATCAAACCGGCTAGAACCGGTCAAAACCGGATCAAACCGGCCAGAACCGGATCAAACCGGTTAGAAACGATTCAAACCGGCCAAAACCGGTTTAAACCAGCTAGAACCGGATCAAACCGGCTAGAACCGGTTCAAACCCGCTAGAATCGGTCAATACCAGATCAAACCGGTTCAAACCGGCCAGAACCGGATCAAAACGGTTAGTACCGGTTCAAACTGGCTAGAACCGGATCAAACCGGTTGGACCCGGCTCAAACCGGTCAGAACCGGTTCAAACCTGCTAAAACCGGATCAAACCAGTTCAAACCGGCTAGAACCGGATCACACCGGTTAGAGCCGCAACAAACAGGTTAGAACAGGCTCGAACCGACTCAGACCGGTTAGAACCGGTTCAAACCGGTCAGAACCGGATCAAGCCGGCTAGAACCGGTTCGAACCGGTCAAGTCCAGATGAAGCTGGCTATAACCGGATCAAACCGGTCAGAACCAGATCAAACTGGCTAGAACTGGAGCAAACCTGTTAGAACCGGTTCAAACCGTCTAGAACCGGATCAAACCGGCTCAAACCGGTTAGAACCGGATCAAACTGGCTAGAACTGGATCAAACCGGTTAGAACCGGATCAAACCGGTTCAGACCGGCTTACGCTAGTTAGAACCGGTTCGAACCAGTCAGAACCGGATCAAGCCGGTTCAAACCGGCTAGAACCGGTGAAAACGGCTAAAACCTGTTCAAACCGGCTCAAACCGGTTAGAACCGGATCAAGCCGGCTAGAACCAGATTAAACCGGTTAGAGCCGGATCAAACTGGTTCAAACCAGATCAAACAGACTCAAAACCGGATCTAACCGACTCAAACCGGATCAAACCGGTTAGAACAGTTTATAACCGACTCAAACCGGTTAGAACCGGTTCAAACCGGTCAGAACCAGATCAAGCCGGCTAGAACCGGTTCGAACCGGTCAGGTCCAGATTAAGCCGGCTAAAACCCGACCAAACCATTCAGAACCGGATCAAACCGGCTCCAGACGGCTAGAGCCGGATCAAACCGGATCTAACCGGTCAGAACTGTATCACACCGGTTAGAACCGGATCGAACCGGCTCAAACCAGCCAGAACCGGTTCAAACCGGCTCAAATCGGTCAGAACCGGATCAAACTGGCTAGAACCGGTGCAACCAGCTAAAACCGGATCAAACCGGCTCAAACCAGTTAGAGCCGGATCAAACTGGTTTAATCCGGTCAGAACCGCATCAAACCGGCTCAAACTGGTCAGGACCAGTTCAAACCGGTTTGAATCTCAATTCCTCGGTACCAAATAAACACAAAATGCCAGAAGTGGCACTGGTGCTCAAGTGGTAGAGCGCTAGCCTTGAGCTGAAGAGCTCAGGGACAGCACCTAGGCTCAGAGCTCAACCCTCAAGACCAACAAAGAAAAACAAAAAAGGGGATACACAGAGGAGTTAGAGTTACATGAGTCAGGTAATTTACTTTTTTTTTTTTTTTTTTGGTTGGTCATGAGGCTTGAACTCTGGGCCTGGGCTCTGACCCTGCGCTCTTCAGCTCAAGGCCAGCTCAAGGGGAGCATTCTACCACTTGAGCCACAGCGCCACTTCTGGTTTTCTAGTGGTTTTATTGGAGATAAGAGTCTCATGGACTTTTCTGCCTGGGCTGGCTTTGATCCGTGATCCTCAGATCTCAGCCTCCTGAGTAGCTAGGATTATAGGCATGAGCCACCAGCGCCTGGCTTTACATTTCCTTTTGAACAGTGTCACCCCCTTCCTCATTTTTCTCCTCCCTATTTTTCTCCCCTAAAGTTGTATAGTTCATTTCCAACATAGTGTCTAGTGGGTTTCAATGATGAATTGATTCACCCTTTGTCCCACCTGTTTCTATGCTTCAACTTCCCCTCCCCAACTCAAATAAACTTATATACAAGGCAAGCGCTCTACCACTGAGCCACCTTCCCAGCCCCTAAACTTATATACAAGACAAAGATATAGAAATCAAAAACAGTGACATAAGGGAATAAACCAAAGAAAGAAAGGAAAAAGAAAAGTAAAAAAATAGAGCTGGGAAGGTGGCTCCGTGGTAGAGCGCATGCCTTGCATGCATGAGGCCCTGGGTTCGATTCCGCAGCACCACATAAGCAAAAAGAAAAAATGCCAGAAGTGGCGCTGTGGCTCAAGTGGTAGAGCGCTAGCCTTGACCTAAAGAGCTGAGGGATAGCGCCCAGGCCCAGAGTTCAGGCCCCATGACCGGACCCCAAAAAAAACAAAAGCAAAAAAAAAAACCAAAAAAACCCCGCAAACAGTATAATAATAATAAAAAATCCCTCTTAGTTCCGTTTCTTGGAGCACTCTCATTAATAGTTTCAGAGCACCTTAGTGTATAGACACACTTTCACTTATTTAACCACTTTCTCCATAAACAGTTTAGGAATGAACTCTTCTCCATTTTGGGTATTATCATCATTGTCAACAACTATTGCATATATGTGTGTTGTTGGGCCTCAAGAGATACACTTTAAATTTTTTTTATATTTTTTATTGTAAAAATACTGTACAGAGGGGTTACAGTTACATGAATAAGGTAATGAGTACATTTCCTATTGAACATTGTTACCTCCTCCTTTGTTTTTCCCCTACTATCCTTTCCCTCCCTACCTCCCTTAACTCCTCCCTCCCCACCCAAGTTGTAAAGTTTGTTTTCAACATAATATCTAGTACATCTCATTGTTACAATGGGTCAACCTGTATCCTTATTTCAGCATTTTGTTATTTCCCTTCCCCTCCCCAAATTAGAAAAATGTATATACAAGTTGCAGGGCACTGGAATCAAATTCAGTGAAAAAAGGGATTATACCATGGGGGAAGAGCATACGAAAGAAACAAAAAAATCACATAGTATATTTTAAATACCTTAAAAACAGTAGAGATACACTTTTTTTTTTTAACCAGTCCTGAGACTTGAACTCAGGGCCTGGGTATTGTCCTTGAGCTTCTTTTGCTTAAGGCTGGAACTCTAATACTTGAGCCACAGCACCACTTCCAGCTTTTTCTGTGTATGTGGTATTGAGGAATTGAACCCAGGGCTTCATACATGCTACACAAGCACTCTATCACTAAGCCACATTCCCAGCCCCGGCAGGAGAACTTTGAGTTTGTGACTCTCTTGTGATTCATAAATCCTTGCTATTTCAAATAATATGATCTCAATGTTTTTAACAATATATTATGCTTGTACTAATGTAAATAAATGATTGCTCAAAAGTAGCTTAATAATAATTTGTTGCCCTAAATCCAGGCTTTTGAATTTGTTTAAAGCATGGCATATTTCACACTAGTGGTTCTAGCTTACAGGGATTTAAAGAGAAACTAAATTGCTCCAAAGACCACATTCCTCCTTTGTGTTTTCTAATAAATGTTCCAAGCTCCATGAGTCATTTGCATTGGACTTTGAAGATCATCCCAAATGTACTGTTTGGCAGAAAACATGAAAATGAAATGGCCTCTCTGTTTTAAATATGGCAGGAATTACATATACACCAAGAATGTGATTTTAATTTATGTTTGAAAGATGCTTCCTGGAGGTACCTCAAGAAATTTGGCATGACTGTAAATTGACACAGAGGGGCACAGAGTTTCAAGAAACTTGGATTTTAAACTGTAAACTGGGAACTTGGCCACAGAAGTTTATGAGGTCTCACTCCAGTGTGCTTTGGTTAATGTAATCCATTGGTTCATCTTCTCAGTACTGTGTTCTGTTCCTGCTTTGACCCCATGTCTTTGTCTATACTTTATAGCTCCAACTTGTGTTTTTTGCTACCTTACAATTTGCCTTGTTAGATGAGTATGATGGCTCATACCTATAAATCCTAGCTATACAGGAGGCTGAAATCTGAGGATCAAGGTTAAAAGCCCATCTGGAAAGATAACTCTGTATGACTTATCTGCAATTAACCAGTAGAAAGCTGTAAATGATCCTGTGGCTCAAATGGCAGAGTACTATCCTTGAGCAAAAATGCTGAGGAGCAGCACCCAGACCTTGAGTTCAAGCCCCAGGATCTTCATACACACACAGACACAGACACAGACACAGACACAGACACAGACACAGACACAGACACAGACAAACACACACACACACACACACACACAGAAGCTAAACATGAACAAGAGGCCTTGATTTCAAGCCCCTCTATTGGCATAAAAAAATAAAATAAAACAAACTAGCATGGACAGTACAGTGAGACCCTGTCTCAAAAACAAGACAACAGAACCCAAACAAACATTTTTTTTTGTGTGTGTGTGTCCGGTCGTGGGGCCTGAACTCAGGGCCTGGGCATTGTCCCTCAGCTCTTCAGCTCAAGGCTAGCACTCTACCACTTGAGCCACAGTGCCACTTCCGGTTTTTTCTTTATGCTTATGTGGTACTGAGGAATCGAACCCAGGGCCTCATGCATGCAAGGCAAGCACTCTACCACTAAGCCACCTTCCCAGCCACAAACATTTTTTTTTTGCCTGGTGCCATCATCTCCCTCTGTAATCTTAGCTATTCAGAAAGCTATTCAGAAACCATGATCTGAGGATCATGGTTCAAAACCTGCCGAGGCAGGAAAGTTCATGAGGCTCTCATCTCTAATTAACCGCCAAAACGAAGCTGGAAGTAGAGCTGTGGCTCAGGGAGTAGAGCACTAGCCTTGAGGAAAAAAGCTCAAGAACAACACCCAGACCCTGAATTCAATCTTCAGAACCACATAAAACAAAACAAAATGAAAAACCCACCTTTGCTTTGTCAAGTCTCTTTCTCTAACTCATGGATTCTTTTTTTTTTTTTTTTTCCTCCGAGGATGTATCTTCATAATGCAATTTTCCTACTTTTTGTGTATTTATTTGTTTTCTTTCAGTACAGGGGACTGAACTCAGGATTTCACATACCTTAGGCAAGAAGTCTACCCCTGAGTTACACTCCAGTTCTTTTTACTGCTTTTTAATATAGAGTCTAAATAGGAGGGTTAGATTAGTTTTAACTTTTTATGCCAGGTTACATTAAAGGTTTTTGGCCAGCCATGCATCAGTTGCCCTTTAATGAAGACCTTACTTGTAGTCTGACCAATAGTGGCAAACTGCCCAGGGCCAAGTGGAAAGAAAAAAGTAGCTTCCTTTGGGAAGGATTTTGTGTGTATTATGCACTGAGAGTGAGTCTTTAACAGTAGCTACGCAGGATGTAGTTTTATTTATTTATTTATTTATTTTTGTGCTGGACCTGGGGCTTGAACTCAGGGCCTGGATGCTGTCCCTGAGCTTTTTCATTCAAGGCTAGTACTTTACTACTTAAGCCATGTAAAACTCACTGAAGAAGATTGCCACGTGGTGCAGGCAGAGAAGAGTTTATTAGGGGAAAAGCGAACTGCCTGCCCCACAGCAGATGGAGGTGTGCATGGCAAGAGAGCTTAAAGCCAGAGGAAAGAGATTATATATGGGAGGTTGAGGAAGGGGTGTGGCCACAGCTGATGAGGAGATGACCTCAGAGGATGAGGAAATGACCTCAGAGCCTGCCTGTACTTCCCACTACCCCCAGGCATGCCAGTGGCCTGGGTTACAGGTTCTGGGTGGGACTTCTACAGTACACCAAGAGAGAAGAAAGGGAAGGGACTATTTCTTCCAGAGGGACCTAACAAGCCACAGCTCCACTTCCAGCTTTTTTTGGTGGTTAATTGGAGATAAGAGTTTTACAGATTTTCCTCCCTGGGCTGGCTTTGAACTTTGGTCCTCAGATCTCAGCCTCTTAAGTAGCTAGGATTATAACTGTGAGCTACTGGTGTCCAGCCTAGGAGGCAGTTTCTTCTCAGAGAGAATATTTATTGACTATCTACCTAGTGTTTTCTAATAATAGGTTTAGGGTACTTCAGAGTTTAACAAAGTATTAGTTTCATGATATTGAGACTACAGTATCATGAAAAGTGGACATATTCATTAAGGGGATAAATTACAATATAGCTCATGTATTAAAGCCAGGTACCGGTGGCTCATGCCTGTAATCCTAGCTACTCGAGAGTCTGAGATCTGAGAATTGAGATTCAAAACCCACCCAGGCAGACAAATTCATGAAACTCTATCTCTAATAGATAGAATTGGAGGTATGGTAGAGAGCCAGTCTTGAATGAAAAAGCCAAGTGTCAGTGAGAGGCCTTGAGTTCCAGTCCTTGTACACACATGCTTGCATGCATTTGTGTGTGTGCACGCAGGTGCATGCACGCATACACACAGACATAGATCAGCGTCAGATGTGGTAACCTCTGTACTGGGAGAGAGGATCAAGTGTTCAAGCCAGTTTGGGGCTATATAGTTCTAGGCCAGCCTGCACAATATAGTGAGATCTTGTCTCAAAATAATAAATAAAATGAGTTTCTCAATTGTTCTAATACATTTCAATAACTCAATAGACATATTTGGCTAGTGGATATTGGACAGAATATAGATATTGGACAGGATATAGAACATTTTCATCACCACATAAAGTATACTTGGACAGCACTGATAATAGTCATTTGAAATCATGGCTCTGGGTTAGGACACCTAGAGAATAGGATCCCTTTATATAAAAGTTCCTGAGCAAGGCTAAGAATGTGGCTTAGTGGTAGAATGCTTACCTAGCATGCACGAAGCCCTGGGTCTGATTCCTCAGTACCACAGAAACAGAAAAAAAGCTGGAAGTGGTGCTATGGCTCAGTGGTAGAGTGCTAGCCTTGAGCAAAAGAAGCTCAGGGATAGTGTCCAGGCCCTGAGTTCAAGCCTCAGGACTGGCAAAAAAAAAAAAAAAAAGTTCCTGAACATAAGCAAGCTGATGATGGTAATGGTATAGTGGAATGTGAAGGGTAAAGTTCTTTCTTAATTTTGATTTATTGTTGTTGTTATTGTTATAACAAATGCTCTTGCTTAGTTTTTTTTTTTTTTCTGGTCCTGAGGCTTGAACTCTGGACCTGGACTCTGTCCCTGGGCTTTTTTTGCTCAAAGCTAGCTCTTGAGCCACAGAGCCACATCGGGAATTTTTCTGAGTAGTTTATCAAAGAGTCTCACAGACTTTCCTGGCTGAGCTGGCTTTGAACCACAATCCTTAGATCTCAGCCTCCTGAGTAGCTAGGATTACAGACACGTGTTACCAGCAACTAGCTTATCTTTTTATTTGCTCAAGGCTGGCGTGCTACTATTTGAGTTACACCTCTACTTCTGGCTTTTTGACCCTTGATTGGAAAGAAGAGGCTCTTGGATTTGTCTGTCAGGACTGGCTGAGAACTATTATTCTCAGATCTCAGCCTCCTGAGTAGCTAGGATTACAGGCATGAGCCACAAGTGCCCAGCTTCATTGTTGTTGTTATTATTTGCCACTACTGGGGCTTGAACTCAGGGCATGGGCACTGTCCCTGAGCTGCTGCTTCTTATTTTTTGTCTGTCATGGGCCTGAACTCTGGGCCCAGGCGCTGTCCCTCAGCTCTTCAGCTCAAGGCTATCGCTCTACCACTTGAGCCACAACACCACTTCCAGCTTTTTCTGCTTATGTGGTGCTTCGGAATCAAACCCAGGGCCTCATGCATGCAGGCAAGCACTCTACCACTGAGCCACCTTCCCTGAACTTCTTTTGCTCAAGGATAGCACTCTACCATTTGAGCCACAGTGTCACTTCTGGCTTTTTCTGATTATGTGGTACTGAGGCATTGAAACCAGGGCCTCATGCATGCTAGGCAAGTACTCTACCACTAAGCCACATTCCCAGCCCTCATTATCATTTTGTTATTTTATTTTTTATTTATTGTATTTTTAATTTTTTGTTGGTTATGGGGCTTGAACTCTGGGCCTGAGCGCTGTCCCTCAGCTCTTCAGCTCAAGGCTAGCGCTCTAGCGCTGGAGCTATAGCGCCACTTCCAGTTATCTGGTGGTTTATTGGAGATAAGAGTTTCATGGACTTTTCCTGCCTGGGCTGGCTTTGAACTGTGATCCTCAGATCTCAGCCTCCTGAGTAGCTAGGATTACAGGTGTGAGCCACTGGCACCCTGCTAGTTATTATTATTTTTTTTGGGGGGGGGTCCGGTCGTGGGGCCTGAACTCTGGGCCTGGGCGCTGTCCCTCAGCTCTTCAGCTCAAGGCTAGCACTCTACCACTTGAGCCACAGCACCACTTCCGGCTTTTTTCTTTTTGCTTATGTGGTGCTGATGAATGGAACCCAGGGCCTCATGCATGCAAGGCAAGTGCTCTACCACTGAGCCACCTTCCCAGCCCTTAGTTATTATTTTTTTAATGAACTAAGTCTGAGCAGTGAATAGTGGAGCAAGAGACATTGCAGACATGGAATAGTGTGTGATGAGAAATTATAGTACATCTAGGAGACTATAAAGAGACTATAAAGGGCTGGGAATGTGGCTTAGTGGTAGAGTGCTTGCCTAGCATGCATGAAGCCCTGGGTTCAATTCCTCAGTTCCACATACACAGAAAAAGATGGAAGTGGTGCTGTGGCTCAAGTGGTAGAGTGCTAGCCTTGAGCATAAGAAGCTCAGAGACAGTGCCCAGGTTGGCAAAAAAAAAAAAAAAGAAAGAAAAAAAAGAAAAGCAAGGAAGTAAACTTGCATTTTTGGAATAGTCATGATATTTTGGAATAGTATAGTTGCGTGCGCACACATACACATATCATACTTCAATAGTTCAGAACTGAGCATATGGCTCAAAGGCTAATCAGAGTCCAGTTCTTATTGGAAAACAGAAGGAGACAGAGGCCAAAGAATGTTCCTTGTCACTTAGAAATTGTGAATGGGAACAGATGTAAGAATTAAGTTTAGCAAAATGGATACTACCTCCCAAATTCCATTCAACAATAACAATCAAATGCAATATCCATTTTTCACTCTTGTAAGTATTTTGCTCAAAAGAGATCTGAAAGTTACTTAAGCTGGAATTGCATTTCTACCTCAATTTGGGCAAACTGGAAAAAAGCAGTTGTAGCTAATCAGCTATGGGTTTGATGAAATGTATTCACACAGACATTGGCCAGGCCACATCCTAGAAGCTAATCATTTTACAAGATCTTTTTTTTCCAAGATGTCAGGTTGTTTTAATATTAGTTTTTTTTAAACCCAAATAACCATATTGTATTATTGGGCTTCCTTGCCTTCCTTCCTTCCTTTTTTTCTTCCTTCTTTCCTCTTTCACTCCTTCCTTTCCTCCCTCCCTCCCTCCCTCCCTCGCTACCTCCCTCCCTTCTTTCCTTCCTTCCCTTCCTTTCTTTTCTTTTTTCCTTTCTTTCTTTCCTCTCTTGTTTCTCTTCTTCCTCCATTCCTTCCTCTTTCCTTTTCTTCTTCTTCCTTCTTTCCTTTTTCTTACTTTCTCTCTCATTTTTGTTATCCAATTTTTTTTTTTAGTTTGCAAAAAAAAAAAAACGGTAGCTTAATCTATAGGAAAAGACATGCCATTGTTTTTCATCCTTTAAAAGAAATGTTTCCATTTATGTGTGTTTTAAACTCCAAGAACTTTAAAACATGAAGATTTCTTTCAGGGCAAACACTTTGAAGAGCAGCTCCTATTAGCCCCTGCCATCATTCCTCCACTTGAAGACCATAGTGTTATTTCCATTATATTTCTCCTCATTTTCAGGCCTTATTAGCTTGGCTGTAAAAACTCACTCCAGTTGAAAGTTGGCAAGCTGACAAGGCTATGTGCCAGAAGTGATTTACTATCCACTGCATTTTGTAAAGGTTAAAAAAAAAGCTATAAATAATAGCAAAAGCAGTGAAAAGTTACTGGTTCCAAATATTTCAATGTGCATAATGTGTGTCACCTCAAACTTTTCAGCTTTTGTGGTTGACAGTGTGAGAGGATATGAAAGGTTTGAAAGGTACAGATAGTTTGCATTCCCAGGGAAAGGAGCGCTCTGATCTTCTTAGGGATCAAAGGACCCTCTATGTCTATCATCGGTAACTGACTTTGAAGTCTACCAAGGCTTGATGTGGAGGAGAAAGAAGCAGGGGACTTGGAACAAGGGGTAGGGGGGAGGGGAATCCAGGTGCTGAGCCTCTCATTATCTCCAAAATTAGGTGCTTCCATTGATCAAGTAATAATAACAAAAACAAGTCTATCATTTTTTTCTTTGCTGTTTTTCAACTACTGAGCTCATAAAAGAACTTAATCTTCGCATGTGACTTAATCTTTAACTGTGTAAATTGCCAGGAAAAGTTCAAGTTGAATATAGGAATATACGTTTCAGTTTGATCTGCAAACATCTGGTCGCCGTTTCTCTGATGGACGCCTTTAGAGGTAGTCCTTGCTCCTTCTCTAAGGAAGCTTGTTTCATTCTTAGGGAGATATGAGTGTTTTTCCAGTGTTGTGATACATCATGATAATCTGAGGGGGAAAATTATACTTCAACAATTATGTATCTACTGGTAAGAAATGTACGCATTATCCTGCCCATGTAATTGTAACTCCTCTGTACAGTATGTTCACAAATAAAATTAAATTAAATTAAAAAAAAACAATTATGTATCTATTGTAGGCTAGATTGAAAAATTTGTCAAAGTTCCTTTTTTTTTTTTTTGTCAGTTGTGGGGCTTGAACTCTGGGCCTGGGTGTTGTCCTTCAGCTCTTCAGCTCAAGGGTAGTGTTCTACCACTTGAGCCACAGTGCCACTTCTGATTTTTTGGTAGTTTATTGGAGATAAGAGTCTCATGGACTTTCCTGCCCAGGCTGACTTTGAACCACTAGCCTCAAATCTCAGCCTCCTGAGTAGATAGGATTATAGGCGTGAGCCACTGGCGCCCAGCTCAGAGTTCTTTTAGAGAAGGAAATGGCTCATTATATTCCAATATTCCTGACCCTGCCACACTCATCAAAATGATTTTGAAGCTGCTGATAAAAATGAAATCAAGAAAGCTGGATGTTTGTGGCTCATGCTTGAAATCCTAGCTACTCAGGAGGCTGAGTTCTTAGGATCACAGTTCAAGGCCAGTCCAGGCAGGGAAGTCTGTGAGATGCTTATTGCTAATTATCCACTGGAAAACCAGAAGTATGCTGTGGCTCAAAGTGGTAGAGTGCTAGCCTTGAGCAAAAAGAGCTCAGAGACAGCACTCAGGCCCTGAGTTTAAGCCCCACAACTGACAGAAAAAAAATGGGAAAGAAGGAAAGAAAGAAAATAAAAGAGCTTACTGGTCTGGAAATGTGGCTTAGTGTTAGAGTGCTTGCCTAGCATGCATGAAGCCCTGGGTCCAATTCCTCAGTACCACATACACAGAAAAAGCCACAAGTGGCGCTGTGGCTCAAGTGGAAGAGAATTAGTCTTGAGCAAAAGAAGCTCAGAGGCAGTGCCCAGGTCTTGAATTCAAGCTCCAGGACTGGCAAAAAAAATTTAAAAAATTAAAAAATTAAAAAATTAAATATAAGAGTATAAGTAAGTCCACAGAACAATGAAACCTGTTGAAAGTGTTGTAGGAGGGAAGAAAGGGATCAAAGGAGAGATGGAGGGGGTGAATTTAATCAGGGTACATTGTATATATGTGTGGGAATGTCACAATGAAACCCCCTCTTGTACGACTAATATATACTAGTAATTTATCTTTAAGGAAAGATTAAAAAAGTCAAGCTTCCATAGGGGTATCCTGGAGATCCAGAATCAAGTACATCTTTTCTCTGCTTTTAGTAGGCACCATGTAAACAGTTTTATTTGCTCTAAGTCTTGAGTTTAACAAGCTTTTTGTTGTTGTTGTTGTTGTTGTGGGGGTGGGGTGGTGGTGGTTGTGGTTGTGGGGCTTGAACTCAGGGCCTGGGTACTGTCCCTGAGTTCTTTTGCTCAAGGCTAGTGCTCTACCACAAGCTTTTTCACTTACTTATTCTTTTTGGTGCTATGATAACTCTCTTCCACTGAGCTAGAGCCCACAGCTACTAGTAAGAGCTTTTTTTTTTTTTTTGGTCATATGGCTTGAACTCTGGGCCTGGGCACTGTCCTTGAGCTCTTTAAGCTCAAGGCTAGCACTCTACCACTTGAGCTACAGCACCACTTCTGGTTTTCTGGTGGTCTTATTGGAGATAAGAGTCTCATGGACTTTACTGCCCAGGCTGGCTTTGGACCACGATTCTCAGATTTCAGCCTCCTGAGTAGGAACTTTTTTTTTTTTTTTTTTGGGGTCCAGTCATGGGGCCTGAACTCTGGGCCTGGGCACTGTCCCTCAGCTCTTCAGCTCAAGGCTAGCGCTCTACCACTTGAGCCATAGCACCACTTCCGGCTTTTTTCTTTTTGCTTATGTGGTGCTGATGAATCGAACCCAGGGCCTCAGGCATGCAAGGCAAGCGCTCTACCACTGAGCCACCTTCCCAGCCCATGAGTAGGAACTTTTTGACTATTTAAGATCTCCTTCAAGGGCTGAGAATGTGGCTCAGTGGTAGAGTGCTTGCCTTGCATGCATGAGGGCCTGGGTTCGATTCCTTAGCACCACATAAGCAGAAAAAGCTAGAAGTGGCGCTGTGGTTCAAGTGGTAGAGTGCTAGCCTTGAGCTGAAGAGCTGAGGGACAATGCCCAGAACCAGAGTTCAGGCTCGGCATATAGGAAAAAAAAAAAAAAAAGAGCTCCTTTAGCTGGCTGTGTTGGCTCATGTCTGTAATCCTAGCTGAGATTTGAGGATCAGGCTCAACGATAGTCACGTGACGACTTTTATCTCCAATTAACTACCAAAAAAGCCAGAAGTAGAGTTGTGGCTCAAGTGGTAGAGCACTAACCTTGATCATAAACGCTCAGGAACAATACCAAGGCTGAGTTCAAGACCCAGAATCAGCCAAAAAAAAAAAAAAGAAAGAAAAAAAGAAAAGAAAGGAAAAAGTGCTTCTTCCTGCATTGATGCTAAAAGATATTTGTGTAAAGTGATTAGGTGGTTTAATACATAAATGTATTTTTTTCTTCTTTTGCTGCAAGTAATGAGGGTTGGACTCACGGCCTTGCACTCTTTGATTAAGGATAGTGATCTTACTACTTGAGCTACAGCTTTACTTCCAGCTTTTTGCTGGTTAATAGGAAATAACAATCTCATGGTCTTTGAACCATGATTCTCAAATCTCAGCCTCCTAAGTAGCTAGAATTACAATGCCTGACTCATAAATGACTTTGAGCAGTGTGTATACATAGATAGTAACAGGGTACATACGAGAGTCCTAGATGAGTGCTAGATATTATGAAATCAAGAACAAAAAAGAGGCTTTACCATTTCCTTTGTAATTCTTAGTACAAGATATGCATAAAAGCTAAATTTCAAAATAAAGCAGAGGAAGATAGTTATGTGAAGTTAAAAATCAAGAGTTTACCTGTTGCTCTCTATCCATTTTACCTTGAAAGATTACAATCTGTCAGAGGTTGCAGACTTGCTAGAAACCTAAATAATATTTTCAAGTATTTAGTTATTGAATGTTCTTTGTGTGTGTGTGTGTGTGTGTGTGTGTGTGTGTGTGTGTGTGTGCCAGTCCTGGGGCTTGAACTCAGAGTCTGGGCACTGTCCCGAGCTTCTTTTGCTCAAGGCTAGCACTCTACCACTTGAGCCACACTGCCACTTATGGCTTTTTCTTTGCATGGGTACTAAAGAGTCAAACCCAGGGCTTCATGCATGTTAGGCAAGCACTCTACCACTAAGCCACATTCCTAGCCCTGTATGTTAATTTTATGCTAATCATTGCTCTAATTCTCCAGTGAAAAAACAGAAAAAATTCCCATCCTTATTATCTGATGTCATCCTGCCTCTTCTGGTCCCAAAGACCTTATTAGTCTATAGAAATTACATCTTTGTTTTTCATTTCTTTTCTTTTTCTTTTTTTTTGGGGGGGTCTGGTCATGGGACCTGAACTCTGGACCTGAGTGCTGTCCCTCAGCTCTTCAGCTCAAGGCTAGTGTTCTACCACTTGAG
The DNA here is from genome assembly GCF_024711535.1 of Dipodomys merriami. Classification (NCBI taxonomy): domain Eukaryota; kingdom Metazoa; phylum Chordata; class Mammalia; order Rodentia; family Heteromyidae; genus Dipodomys; species Dipodomys merriami. Next base: position 11,230,776 of record NW_027203270.1, read on the forward strand.
CCACAGCGCCACTTCCGGCTTTTTTCTTTTGTGGTGCAAGGCAAGTGCTCTACCACTGAGCCAACTTCCCAGCTCTTTCATTTCTTTTTCACTTCCTTCATGTCTTATAGCCAAGAGAATTAAATGATAAAGCCTAAGCCAACCTTCTTCTCAGTTTTGAGACCAGTGGGGCAAGATGTGAAAGGAAGAAAGGAAGGAGAGGAATGGTGGAATTCTGTTAATTACTAAGTCTATTCCCCATTCATAAATCACACAGATGATCTAGGTGCTAATGTGAATGTTGAAATAAACAGGTTCAGCAAGATCTCCTGCTTTGTCTTTTTATTTTCTTCCAGAACTTGAAAAGAAACAGAACCACATAGTTACTGTTTTTTAGGGTTGGGAACTCTACCAGCAATACCCTTTACATGCTAGTTTTCTTAGAACTGCTTGGGTAGCCGAGTAAGGAAGGTTTACCTGTACCTTGTTGATTATTTTACAAACTCTCCAATATTCATTATCCAAATCTCACCTCATAAAAGAGACTATAGGGTCTGATATATCAACTCAGGGGTTTTGTTTAAATGCTCTTGTCCACATAGCCAAAATAACAATTAATTTTTTTTGTTGGTCGTGTGGCCTGAACTCTGGTTCTGGGTGCTGTCCCTCAGCTCTTCAGCTCAAGGCTAGTGTTCTACCACTTGAGCCACAGCCCAGTATAAATGATTTTTGAGTAGCTGGTCAGTGTGAGAGCCACCGATTTTCAAGGTCTGAAAAGATTATGTTCCGTAATAAAGAAAGTATCAGGGCTGGGAAGGTGGCTCAGTGGTAGAGCGCTTGCCTTGCATGCATGAGGCCCTGGGTTCGATTCCTCAGCACCACATAAGCAAAAAGAAAAAAGCCAGAAGTGGCGCTCTGGCTCAAGTGGTAGAGCGCTGGCCTTGAGCTGAAGAGCTGAGGGATAGTGGCCAAGCCCAGAGTTCAAGTTCCACGACCCACAAAAAAAAAATTGCACTTTATGCCTTTTTTACATAACTGATTGAAATCCGCTCCCCCACCAACCCCCGGGGGGTCTGGCGCTCCGCCCTCGTTTAGCTCCGCCCTCATTCTAGCCCCTCCCCTCCGGAAATGGTGGAGTGCCATCGTTGCAATCCCACAGTCAACCACAGGGTGGCGACAGCGCTCTCAAGCGGTCGTTCCCGACCTCGGAAGCGGAAAAGGCGGGAGCTCGGAAGCACGTGACGTCAGTCACCCAGCGTGAAGGCTGGGTGTCCCGCCTGGAAGGTGGGCCGCACCGGGCGTGTGTTGGTAGCTGTCGGAGGTTCCCCGGGCGGGTGGTAGAGATAGCTCGGACCTCATGGCGGAGATTATCCAGGAGCGTATAGAAGACCGTATCCCCGAGTTGGAACAGCTGGAGCGCGTTGGCCTGTTCAGCGCTAAGGAGATTAAGTGAGAGGGGGCCGGGGGAGCGGGCGGGCCGGGCGAGCCGAGGGGAGGTGTGTTGGGGAGGGGGGGCGTGCTGGCGGGGCGACCGGCGGGAGCGCTTTGAGGGGTCTGAGGAGATTGATTGCCGGGATGAAATCCGCACCCACTCCCCGGGGACCCGTCCGCCCCAGGCCTGGCCCCCACCCCCCCACCCCGACGCCTGGGCTGCTCTGCCCGGAGCAGGTCCGTGGAGGAGGCGGGGGGGGGGGGGGCGGCGAGTCCCGCCGACGCCCAGCGGGAGCCGGTGGGTCTTCACGTATTGCTGGCAGTCAGTGATTTGTTGCGGTTAATTAAGGCGAGTGCTCTCCCACTGTGAGCCACGGCACCACTTCCAGGTTTTTCTACGTATGTGTGGCTGAGGAATCGAACCCAGGGCCTCAAGCACTCTACCACTGAGCCACCTTCCCAGCCCCCAGCTCTTTCTTATACCACCTTCTAATGTACATTTTATGCATTCACTCCGTAACTATGAGTAAGGTCACTTAAGTCCTTTGAACTAATAAGCTTTTTTAGGTAGAGAGTATTATTATTATTATTTTAATTTGGCTGTAATCCCATCCAGGAGGCAGAGGTCTGAGGACAGCGATTAGGAAGCAGCCTGGGATGGAAAGTCAGAGACTCTTATCTCCCAGGGAACTGCCTAAAAAGCCAGATGTGGAGTTGTGGCTCAAGTGGTAGAGTACTAGCCCACAAAAACCTAATGGAGATGTAGCTCATTAGTAGTAGTCTAGGATGCTCAAGGCCCCCTAGGTTTGATCCCAAGAATGTAGAAAACAAAACAGGACAAATACCTAAGTGATCTCAATTAGGAGGAAAACACATCTTTATTCATATTACATACAAATTATGCAAAGCATTATGGTGATGGGAATGTAAGTGATTCTGGCAATTTAGGTGATTTTCCTGAAAATTCAAAATAAATTGATGTTCAGGAGAGCACAGAAGTAATCATGTAAGAGAATACTTGTCTCACTGTGGCAAGATCAGTGTGGTTGGGAATTATGTTTTGGTAAATACATATTTGAAATGTATGACAAACAAAATAACCAACATAAAGATAAATAATAAACACCCCCTTCCTCCCCAATGAAACAGACAAAACCTAGCCAGGTATGAGGATTAACACCCATAATCCTAGCTACTTGGGAATTGGAGATTGTGAGGACAGAGATTCAAAACTAGCCTGGGCAAAAGATTTTTTTCCCCCTAGTCCTGGGGTTTGAACTCAGGGCCTGGACCCTGTCCCCGAGCTTCTTTTACTCAAGGCTAGCACTCTACCACTTGAGCCACAGCACTACTTCTGGCTTTTTTCTGTGTACGTGGTACTGGGGAATTGAAGCCAGAGCTTCATGCATGCTGGGCAAGCACTGTACCACTAAGCTACATTTCTAGCCCTAGGCAAAAGTTTTATTGGTTCTGTTTGTTTTCAACAAATATAAGCTGGGTGCAGTGGCATACACCTGTCATCCTAGCTACCCAGAAAGCCTAAATAGGAGGCTTGTGGTTCAGACTGGCCTAGGCAAAAATATTTATTCATAAAATAAAGCAGAAAAGGTTGGGGGTATGGTTCAAGTGGTACAGTTTCTGCCTAGTAATGACAAGGCCCTGGGTTCAAACCCTATGCTACCAAGGTGGGTGGCGTGGGAATCTATAAAACAAAAATCCTAAGCCTAAGTTTTTAACTTTTTTTTTTTTGGGGGGGGGGGTTGGTCATGGGGCTTGAACACTATACATGGGCGCTGTCCCTGAGCTCTTCAGCTCAAGGTGAGCACTCTACCAATTGAGCCACGAGGCCACTTCCGGTTTTCTGAGTGCTTTATGGGACTTTCCTGCTTAGACTGGCTTAGAACTATGATCTCACATCTCAGCCTTCTGAGTAGCTAGGCTTACAGGCTTGCGCCACCGTCGCCCAGCTATTATTTAACTTTTGCTTCTTGAAATGTTGTAGCTTGGGCGCCTGTGGCTCATACCTATGTTTCCAGCTACTCAGAAGTCTGAGATCTGAGGATTGATGTTGTAGCTAGTCTGGGCAGGAAAGTCCATGGGACTCTTATCACCAATTAACCAACAGAACACCAGAAGTGGCACTATGAATCAAGTGGTAGAGCATTCGCCTTGACCTGAAGAGCTCAGGCACTGCTGGTACAAGGTTGCTTCCAGGACCAGCACCAAAAAAATACAGCTTATTTTCATTCATTCATTAATGCATTCATTCACTCATGGCAGTACTAGGATTTGAACTCAGGGTCTTGTGCTTGCTAGGCAATCTTGCTACCCACTTGCTATACATCTATTCCAATTTTTTGGTTCATTAGGACAGAGTTTTCCTCGGAAGCCATGATGGTCTCCAGTTTGCTATTCTTCTGTGGGCTGGAATTACAGATGTGTGCCACCAATAATGATTAAGTGTTGCAATTTAAATGACTTTCTCTTCAGGGCTATCATTAAGAAGGCTTCTGATCTAGAATACAAAATACAGAGAAGAGCCCTTTTCAAGGAAGACTTTATCAATTATGTCCAAGTAAGTGAATTTTTTTTTTTTTAAATCAGTATGGGGTTTGAACTCAGGGCCTGGACTCTGTCCCTGAGCCTTATTCTGTTCAAGGCTGGCATTCTACCACTTGAGCCACAGCTCCATTTCTGTTTTTTTTTCTTTTTGCTTTTGTGGTGCTTTTGAGGAATCGAACCCAGGGCCTCATGCATGCAAGGCAAGCGCTCTACCACTGAGCCACCTTCCCAGCCCATCCATTTCTGGTTTTTGAGTGGTTAATTAGAGATAAGAGTCTCAGGGGGACTTTTCTGCCTTGGCTGACTTTGAACCACAATCCTCAAGATTTTTTTTTTTGGTCTGGCGTGGGGCTTGAACTCTGGGCCTGGGTGCTGTCCCTCAGCTCTTCGTCTCAAGACTAGCGCTCTACCACTTGAGCCACAGTGCCACTTCCGGCTTTTTCTGTTTATGTGGTGCTGAGGAATCAAACCCAGGGCCTCATGCATGCAAGGCAAGCACTCTACCACTGAGCTACCTTCCCAGCCCTGATCTTCAGATCTTAACCTCCTGAGTAGCTAGGATTCTAGGCATGAGCCAGCATGTGCCTAGCTGATTAGAGTTGTTGATTAGAAATATATATCAGAACTAGAGACAGTTATTGGGAGTTGTTTTGCTCACTGGGCTTCAATCCTTGCCAAATGGAACTCTTTATTATTAGTCAGATCTGAATCTGCCAGACATAATGTGTAATTAGGATTTCAGCAAGAGATTTGCTTCTTGGAGAGCAAGACAGAGGAGTGAGAATTTGACCATAGATAGTAGAAAGTCTTTAAGTCAACTTGGAAAGAAGAAGTGCTCCAAGATTCCCTCTCTTCTCTCCCTCTCTCCCTCCTTCCCTCTTTCCTCTGTCCTTCCCTTTCTTTCTTTTTTTTTGTTGGTCATGGGGCTTGAACTGGGCCTACGCACTCACTGTCCCTCAGCTCTTCAGCTCAAGGTGAGAGCTCTACCAGCTTGAACCACAGTACCACTTCCGGCTTTTTCTGCTTATGTGGTGCTGAGGAATGGAACCCAGGGTCTCATGCATGTTAGGAAAGCACTCTACCATTGAGCTGCCTTTCCAGCCCCTCTCCTTCCCTTTCTTTCTGTGCCTACCCTTTGGTTCATGGTTCTGTATATAATTGTAAATCTTACAGCTGTAAGGGGATTTTTAGTGATGATATTTATTGATAATATTAATAATATTGAAATAATAATTATTGTAAATTCTGCTTATTGATAACAAATTATCTTCAATTAAAAAATTGTTTTTCCTACCTTTAAAAAGTTGTAATTTTCCTTGCTTATATTTCTTTGTATGTTTTTCTTCCACAGTATGAAATTAATCTTTTGGAGCTGATCCAGCGAAGAAGAGCAGTAAGTAGATAACTTTTCAGAAGTTAGAAAAATATATAAGTAAATTGGTGGCTCCATAACTAGGACTTATTTGAGAGACTTATTAAACTGCATGGAGCTCATAATGGTTATTTGTAATAATTTGCTTTCTTTGTTAGTACTTTTTTTTTAATTGTATTTTTTTTGTCTTTTCTTTTTTGGTATTGGGGATCAAACCCAGGACGTTGCACTTGCTAGGCAAGCGCTTTGCCACTGAGCTACATCCCAGCCCTACTTTTTTTTTTTTTGGGGGGGGGGGGGGTCCTGGTTGTAGGGCCTGAACTCTGGGCCTGGGTGCTGTCCCTCAGCTCTTCAGCTCAAGGCTAGCGCTCTACCACTTGAGCCATAGTGCCACTTCTGGCTTTTTTTTCTTTTTGCTTATGTGGTGCTGAGGAATCAAACCCAGGGCCTCATGCATGCAAGGCAAGCGCTCTACCACCGAGCCACCTTCCCAGCCCTACTTTTGTTTTTAATTTAAAAAATACATTTTTTTTGTGTGTGTGTGTGTGTTGCTGAGGTTTGATGATTACTAGGCAGGTGGTCTATCATATGAGCCATGCTTTTAGCCATTGCCAATACAGTTAAATGACCAAGTGGGAAGGCTATTTTGGATAAATATCATTAAACTGACTGTTTCATATTCCACTTTATTTTTTATTTTTAATTTTTTTTTTTTTTTTTTTTTGTCGGTCATGGGGCTTGAACTCTGGGCCTGGGCACTGTCCCTCAGCTCTTCAGCTCAAGGCAAGCGCTCTACCACTTGAGCTACAGCGCCACTTCCGGTTTTCTGGTGGTTTATTGGAGATAGGAGTCTCACGGTCTCTCCTGCCCGGGCTGGCTTTGAACCGCGATCCTCAGATCTCAGCCTCCTGAGTAGCTAGGATTACAGGCGTGAGCCACCAGCGCCCGGCTTTTATTTTTTATTTTTATTTTTGGTACTGGGAATTTAACTCTTGTCCCCTTTTAGCGCATCAGATATTCATTTAAGAAGGATGAGATTGAACATTCAATTGTGCAACGGATACATGGAGTCTTTGGGCGTGCTTCAGCAAAGTGGAAAGTAAGTGATCACAGCATCCTTTATAAATATGAAAATGTGTATTGTATGTATGATGACTTGGATATCCAAATATATTATCTTCTGTTCCCATCTTAGGTATCTTAATACCTATTTGAATGATTGTGTCATTGCTTGGCACTTTCTTTTGTGTTTGTCGGTCCTGGACTCAGGGCCTGGGCGCTGTCCCTGAGCTTCTTTTGCTCAAGGCTAGCTCTTTAGCACTCAAACCATAGCACAACTTGTAGCTTATTTTGTAGTTTAATAGAGATAAGAATCTCATAGATTTTTTTTTTTTTGGGTCCGGTCGTGGGGCCTGAACTCTGGGCCTGGGTGCTGTCCCTCAGCTCTTCAGCTCAAGGATAGCACTCTACCACTTGAGCCACAGCACCACTTCCGGCTTTTTTCTTTTTGCTTATGTGGTGCTGAGGAATCGAACCCAGGGACTCAGGCATGCAAGGCAAGCGCTCTACCACTGAGCCACCTTCCCAGCCCAATCTCATAGATTTTCAAGCCTGGGCAGGCTTCAAACCACAGTCCTCAGATGTTAGCCTCCTGATTAGCTAGGATTACAGGCTTGAGCTACTAGTGCCTGGCTTTGGAACATTTTTTAAGTCACATAGACTGTGAAGAAAATCAAGCTCATAACCTTATTGTTATTTTGTGATGTTGGTGCTGAGAACAGTGTGTTTGGCACATGATTAAGGTTTAGGGAGTCCCTGGTAGACCCTTGGGTATCTCTGATAAGGGAAGTACACTGAAGACTGGGAATGATTAGGTAGGCATAGTACCTTAGTAACTATGTTCTTTAAGTCTCACTTGGAAGTGGAATTTTTTTTTAAGTTTTAATTTTTTTTTGTTTCATTTTTTTCATTTGTTTATTAAGTAGTTATACAAGAGTTACAATTCCCCAAGTCAGGTTAACAGCAATGCTTCTTGGTCACTGTCACCCCCCTTATATGGGAAATCCTTTAGATTTCTAGGAACCTCAGGTTTTCTTACTGTACCTAATTGAGATCTTTTCAGACAAATTGGGTAGACAACAGATTTGTCTTGGAGATGGTGGATGGGAGTGGAGAGTCCGATTAAGTTACTGTGGTTACGCTCACTGAGGAAGATCCTCATAGGCACATGGTAATGGGATCTTCTGGAACTTGGCTTATGTTGTCAACAAACTAAATTATTTCGAAGGTATATTACATATAAAGTCAAGGCGAGGCAGCTTACCAGAGTGCTTTTCTTGCAGGATGATGTACAACTTTGGCTGTCCTATGTAGTTTTTTGTAAGAAATGGGTGAGTACAACTATGTCTTCTTTCCCTTTTGTTTCTGTTAGTCTTAAAACCTTTTAAGCGGCTTCATTACTGAACTCCATGTTTTCCCAAAGCTGTTGTCTAAGAATGGGAAAGGAACCCAAGAAGGCTGAGGCTGAACTTGAGTATAACATTTATATACCTGAGTGACTGTATAAATGACTCAAGTCATTTGAAAAGAAAATCATTTTTACACATATTTGTTCAGTAAAATTGAAAAAATTTAAAAATAATAGACATGTTTAGTGATTTAGGTAGAAGAACACTACAAGTATGTCTGCTTTTATTGGTGTGTCCTGAACAATAGCAAATCTTGCTCATTATTGGATTTTTTTTTTTTTTTTTTTTGCAGGGGTTGGGGTGTGTGTGTGAGTATACTGGCACCTTGTGCTTGCTGAGCAAGCACTCTACTACTTGAGCCAAACTCTAGCTTGTAGTCAGGGTGGGCACAGTCCATGTTCCTTACAGATTAATAGCAATGATTTCACTGTACAGGAAGTAGAAATTTTTCTCTATCTTTTACAGGGTACTAAAGCTCAACTTAGCAAGATATTTTCTGCCATGTTGGCCATTCATTCAAACAAGCCAGGTATGGTGAAATCCTTTGAACTTACACAATATTTTTGGTGGGTTTGAGCTTAGATAATTTGTCTTAGTAGTTTCTGTTCCTGGATAGCTGCCTGTTAGCTCATCCCTCCTTACTGCAAGCCACTAGGTACTTGACCAGGTATTGTATCTATAGACAAAAAGGATTATTAGTTCATTTGGCTTGATGGAAAATAAATAGATCATTCCTTGAAAGGCCATTTTTTGTTGGAGGCAGTGAAATACGAGGAGGCTGGAAGCTGGTGGCTCAGGCCTGTAATCTTTGCTACTCAAGAGATCTGAGGATTATAGCTCAAAGCCAGACAAATTTAGAGATTCTTGTTTTTATTTTTTATTTTTTGGGTCGATCATGGAGCTTGTACTCTGGGCTTGAGCACTGCGCCTGAGCTCTTCAGCTCAAGGCTAGTGCTCTACCACTTGAGCTACAGCGCCACTTCCAGTTTTTGAGTGGTTAAGTAGAGATAAGGGTATTATGGGAATTTTTCTGCCTGAGCTAATTTTGAACTGTCATCATCAGATCTTAGCCTCTTGGGTAGCTAGGATTACAGACATGAGCCACTAACACCCAGCATTTATTTTTTATTTTTATTTTTTGGTCGGTTGTGGGGCTTGAACTCTAGGCCTGGACTCTGTCCCTTAGCTCTTCAGCTCAAGGCAAGTGCCATAGTGCCACTTCCGGTTTTCTGGTGGTTAATTGGAGATAAGAGTCCTGTCCCGGTTAGCTTTGTGCTGTGATTCTCAGATCTCAGCCTCCTGAGTAGCTAGGATTACAGGCAAGAGGCACCAGTGCCCAGCTAGCACCAGCATTTATGAACTTTAAAGTGCCTTTGGTTTTGGTACTAATAGAATTAAAATTTGAGGGGTTGGGAATGTGGCTTAGTGGTAGATTGCTTGCCTAGCGTGCATGAAGCCCTGGGTTCAATTCCTCAGTACCACCACATAAACAGAAAAAGCCAGAAGTACACTGTGGCTCAAGTGGTAGAGTGCTAGCCTTGAGCAAAAAAAAAAAGAGAGAACAAGGACAGTGCCTAGACCCTGGCAAAAAAAGGTTAAAAAAAATTGAAAGAATATGGAATGTTGTGGGGAGCTGTGACTCATGACTATAATCCTAGCTACTAGGGAGGCTGAGGCTAGATTAAAGCCAGCCCAGCGGGCTGGGAAGGTGGCTCAGTGGTAGAGTGCTTGCCTTGCATGCCTGAGGCCCTGGGTTCGATTCCTCAGCACCACATAAGCAAAAAAAAAGAAAAAAGCCGGAAGTGGCGCTGTGGCTCAAGTGGTAGAGCGCTAGCTTTGAGCTGAAGAGCTGAGGGACAGCGCCCAGGCCCAGAGTTCAGGCCCCATGACCGGACCCAAAAAAAAAAAAAAAAAAAAAAAAATAAATAAATAAATAAAGCACAGGCAGAAAAGTCCACAAGACTGTTATCTCCAATTAACCACCAGAAAACCAGAAGTGGAGCTCTGGCTCAAAGTGGTAGAGTGCTAGCCTTGAACAAAAGAGTACAGGGGTAGTGACTAGGCCGAGTTTAAGCCTCATGACCGACCAAAAACAAAAAGACATGAGAAGAGCAAGAGACAAGAGGATTAAAATTATTTGAGATTTCAATATATGGAATCTTAGTTTTTGTGTTTTTATAAGAAACAAATAGTAAAACTAGAAAAATAAACATTGTAGTTAAATTTAAAAAATGTATGTTGGCTTTAGATCTGATAAAATACAGTAATAGGCATTTAAATCTCCATCATTTAGAATGAATATAAACATGTTTACCTATTTGCTTAGAAAACTCCAAAGTAGTGGCTGGGAAGGTGGCTCAGTGGCAGAGTGCTTGCCTTGCATGCATGAGGCCCTGGGTTCGATTCCTCTGCACCACATAAGTAGAAAAAGCCAGAAGTAGAGCTGTGGCTCAACTGGTAGAGCACTAGTCTTGAGCTGAAGAGCTCAGGGACAGTGCCCAGGCCCAGAGTAGGCCCCATGACCGACCAAAAAAAAAAAAAAAAAACAACTCTAGAGTAAAATTTTGCCCCTCCTCCACACCAGTGGGAGCATTGGTGTTTCTTTGCCTAACTTGATTAATTTATGAATGATGTTTCATGTGTTTTCTCTTACAGCTTTGTGGATTATGGCAGCCAAATGGGAAATGGAAGATCGCTTGTCTTCTGAAAGTGCAAGACAGCTCTTTCTTCGTGCTCTGCGCTTTCATCCTGAGTGCCAGAAACTCTATCAGGAAGTGAGTGAGTGTGTCACAGGATGAAAGACTTGATTGAGGGCTGATGCTATTAACATTGCTGTGTATTTCCTTTTTTTTTCCTGAACCCATTTTTCACCTGTCTTCATATTTTTGTTTCTATAACAGAAACATTACAGCTTCTTGGTAGCTTTAACAGGAAAGGAAAGGAGCATTAGAATCCCATGTACCATTACCACTTGTAGCTATTTTATGCCTACATTAACAGACTGCTTCTTTTATAATAAATCTTTCATTTTTCCTGTATTGTGGCATTTAGATTGGTTCCAGTATTTGCTCTCACATCTCTGTATATGAAATTTTAGCACTTTAGGATAAACTCCTTACTTTTTTGGAAGCAGAATTATTCATTTAAAGGGTATAAGCTTTTTGTCTTTTTAAAATGTTAATGTCTTTTAACTGTAAAGCACTGGGCTAGGGATGTGGCTCAGTGGTAGAACATTTGCCTAATCTATCTCAACCCTGGGTTTAGTTCCCAGCACTGCTCTGCAAAAAAAAAAACAAAAAAAACAGTTAAAGATTCTGCCTTGATGTGGCTTATGTCAGTGCAGTGACAGCAGAGAGCCTTTAAGAACCCCTGGAATTGGCCTTGCTGCTGCTGCTTTTAGGGAGTCCTGGGGCTGCGTGGTGGCCTCATGGAGACCCCTCACTCAGATACCTCTGGAGGGGTGGCAGGGTCGGATCCCAGGGTGCACTTCCGAGTGACAAGGTTCATCATGGAGGCAGGTGTCAAGCTAGCTATGCGCTCCATTCCCATCGCCACTGCCTGCACCATCTACCATAAGTTCTTTCGCGAGATTAGCCTGGAGGCTTATGACCCTTACCTCGTCGCCATGTCATCCATTTACTTGGCGGGCAAGGTGGAGGAGCAGCACCTGCGAATCAGAGACATCATCAATGTATCCAACAGCTACTTCCACCCAGGCAGCGAGCCCTTGGAGCTGGATTCGCGCTTCTGGGAGCTCCGGGATAGCGTTGTGCAGTGTGAGCTCCTTGTGCTGAGGGCCCTACGCTTCCAGGTCTCCTTCCAGCACCCGCACAAGTACCTGCTCCATTATCTGATGGCCCTCAAACACTGGCTGAATCGGTACAGCTGGCAGCGGACCCCTGTTGCCATCGTGGCCTGGGCCTTGCTGCGGGACAGCTACCACGGGGGGCTGTGCCTTCGCTTCCAGCCTCAGCACCTGGCCGTGGCTGTGCTCTACCTGGCCCTACAGGTCTATGGAGTAGAAGTCCCTGCTGAGGAGGAGGCCGAGAAGCCATGGTGGCAGGTGTTTAGTGAAGACCTTACCAAGCCAATCATTGATAACATTGTGTCTGATCTCATTCAGATTTATGCCATGGACACAGAGATCCCCTAAACCTCTAGCTTTGGCCTGCCCAAAGAAAAGTCCATGATGGTTGTTTGCCTAGAAATAGTGCCATCACTTTGCTGCCATGCCTAGTGCCCTGAGGACCAGCAAGGAGGACTGGTTATGCTGGTGAAGGTGATGACACACTGTTGCTTTGACTGTCTCTAGCAGCATGGTCCAGACATTGTGAGGAGCTGTGCCTCCTCTGTGCAAGGAGCTCACAATGTGCTGCTGTCTGAGGTGGCAGCATTCCCTTTGTTCTTTGAGAAGACTGAATGCAACCAAGATGTGAGCTCACTGACTGGAGAGTCAAAGAACAGATGAGACTTCATCCCTAGGGATCTTTTTAAAGCCAGATTTATAATAAGTGTGAATATGCAACACAGATGCAATTTTGTTTGTGTAATTAAAAAATGGTACAAATCAAAAATATTGGATAAATCCACTGTATAGTATGTACTAATCATGCATTTATTTTATTTATTTCTACAACAGTACCCTGTCTTTCTTATAGTTTGATATATATTTGTCAGTTTTTATTTTGAAGTAATTTTAGGCTCACTGGAAGTCACAAAGATAATACAGTGAGGTTAGGGTATGCTTCACCTAGGTTTCTCCAATGATTATATTTGTAAAATTGTATAGTATCAAAAATAGGAAATTAACATTGCTACAGTTCATATCTACATGTATGTTGTATTGTGCTATTGAGCATGCTACTGTTTCTGTTTCTGATTTTTTTTTTTTTTTTTTTGGTTCATCATAGGGCTTGAATTCAGGGCCTTGGCACTGTCCCTGAGCTCTTTTACTCAAGGCTATCTAATGCTCTACCTTTTTTTTTTTTTTTTTTTTGTGCCAGTCCTGGGGCTTGAATTCAAGGCCTGGACACTGTCCCTGAGCTTCTTTTGCTCAAAGCTAGCACTCTACCACTTGAGCCACAGTGCCACTTCTGGCTTTTTCTGTGTATGTGGTACTGAGAAATCAAATGTAGGGCTTCATGCATGTTAGGCAAGCACTCTACCACTAAGCCATGTTTCTAGACCTTGCTCTACCATTTTGAGCCACAGTACCACTTCTGGTTTTCTTATGGTTAAATGGAGATAAAAGTCTCACAGATGGGGCTGGGAAGGTGGCTCAGTGGTAGAGTGCTTGCCTCACATGCACAAGGCCCTGGGTTTGGTTCCTCAGCACCACATAAACAGAAAAAGCTGGAAGTGGTGCTGTGGCTCAAGTGGTAGAGGGCTCGCCTTGAGCTGAAGAGCTGAGGGACAGTGCTCAGGCCCAGAGTTCAAGCCCCACAACCGACCAAAAAAAAAAAAAAAAAAGTCTCACAGATTTTGTTACCCAGGCTGGCTTTGAACTGCAATCCTCAAATTTTAGCTTCCTGAGTAGTTAGAATTACAGGGGTGAGGACTGGGAAGGTAGCTCAGTGGTAGAGCACTTGCCTTGAATGCAACAGGCCCTGGGTTCGATTCCTCAGCACCACATAAACAGAAAAAGCCAGAAGTGGCGCTGTGGCTCAGGCACTAGCCTTGAGCTGAAGAGCTGAAGGACAGTTGCCCAGCTGTCCATGGTACCTTCAGGTACCATGACTGGCCAAAAAAAAAAAAAAAAAGACAGGGGTGAGCCAACTGCCTGGTCCACTATTGGCTTAAAAAAAAATTTTTTTTTCAGTTCTGAATTTTCTTTTCTTTTTTTAAAAATTTGTGCTAGGGATCAAACCCAGGCCTTGATATGCTAGGGGAATATTCTGCCACTAACTTATATCCCTGGCTCTTATAATTTAATTTTTTTTTTTGAGATATTTTCTCCCTCCCCCTCCTCGCTCCCCCCTCTCACCCCCCTCTCACCTCCCTCCCTCCCTCCCACCCTCCCTCCCTCCCTTCCTCCCTCCCTCCCTCCCTTCCTTCCTTCCTTCCTTTCTGCCAGTCCTGGTATTCTACCACTTGAGCCAGTGTCACTTCTGGCTTTTTCTGTGTTTATTTGGAGATAAGAATCTCGTACATTTTCCTGCCAGGGCTGACTTCAAACTACAATCCTTAGATTTTAGCCTCCTGAGTAGCTAGGATTCCAGGTGTGAGCCACTGGTACCCAGCTTTGAGATAGAACCTTGCTATGTAGTTCAGGCTGGTCTGGAATGCAAGATTCTCCTAACTCAGCCTCCTAATTTCTTCTGTTTGCTGATACTATTTCACTTTTTTCAAGTTGTTTATTTTATTCCTCAGTAAAGAATAGTATGAAAGCAATTTGAAATCCTTGTCAGATAATTCTTATATCTATGTCATCTCTTGATATTCATTCAAGTTGAGATTTTTCCTGGGTTTTGTTGTATGATGAGTGATTGATTGTCCATTGAATTTTAGACATCTTAGCTATTATTTTATGAAACTGCAAATAATTAAAAGTTTCTGTTTATTGGGTCTGATGTACTCTGTTATTTTAGTGCTTAGTGGGGCTAGAAGTCAGAATTCTTTTTTTTTTTTTTTTTTTTTGGTAGGGCTTGAACTTGGGCCTGGGAGCTGTCCTTGAGCTTTTTCCCTTAAGGTTATCACCACCACTTTGAACCATAGCCCAACTTGCAGTTTTCTGGTGGTTAATTAAAGATAAGAGTCTCACAGACTTTCCTTTTTTTTTTTTTTTTTTTTTGGTCAGTCGTGGGGCTTGAACTCTGGGCCTGGGCGCTGACCCTCAGCTCTTCAGCTCAAGGTGAGCGCACTACCACTTGAGCTACAGTGCCACTTCTGGTTTTCTGGTGGTTTATTGGAGATAGGAGTCTCACGATCTCTCCTGCCCGGGCTGGCTTTAAACCGTGATCCTCAGATCTCAGCCTCCTGAGTAGCTAGGATTACAGGGGTGAGCCACCAGTGCCCAGCTCTCACAGACTTTCCTGTCCTGTTTTTTGAAGTGTGATCCTCAGATCTCAGCCTCCTTATTACAGGTGTGAGCTACTGGTGCACAGCTCCAGATGCTTAATACTTTGTTGATACTTTTGATATGTATTAGGAAACCATAAATAAAATTACTTGCAGAAACTCTCGTTGTTAGATGACAAACTTATGTACTTCTTAGCTGGATTGTTGCAACATTATTTAGCATGTTGCTTCACTGTGCCAAAAAAACTTAAGGTTGGATTTAGGGCTATTTGTAAACTGTTAACTAAGGATACAAAAATATTTTTCAAGTGTTTGATTTATATCCTTAGAGTGTGTGTTAGAAGAGCATAAAATATTTCTACTATACCTTATCATTGCCAACTAGTTTCATAACAAAGTAAACATAAGATTCCTGACCTTTCTGTGTGTGATATTAATAGATTAAAACAAAAAGCCATCTTTGATGTTTCTAATTGAAAAATAAGTATCTCTAAGGAATTTCAGGTCATTATTTCCCTTTTGTAGTACTTTAGAATGGAGCTGATGCATGCTGAGAAACTGAGAAAGGAAAAGCAAGAATTTGAAAAGGCTGCCATGGACATGGTAAGATTCTAGTATATTGTCAGTTGTTAATGATGTATAGTTATTGAACCTGCTTAGGAGGAAGAGAAAAATCTTTGATATATATGTATATATTTTCCCGCCATATTTTGAAATCTGAAGAAGAGTCTAGAGTTGATTTAATTAATGTTTGTGCTTTAAAGATACTATAGTGAGACTAATTGAAGTAGTCCTCAAATTATTACTGATGGAATGACAATGCTTTTGTTAAATATTGTATAATTTCATTAAATGATGTATTGAGTTCAATGAACTTAACAAAGATTGTGGAAGTCATGTATTCTAGCCTTATTCCCCCCCTTCCTTTTTTATTTTTTGAAGTGTTTTCTGTTCTGCTTCAGCCTCTTTTTTTTTTTTTTTTCTCCAGTCCTGGGGTTTGAACTCAGGATCTGAGCACTGTGCCTGAGCTTCTTTGCTCAAGGATAGCACTCTAACATTTTAGCCACAGTGCCACTTCTCTTTTTTTCTGTTTATGTGGTACTGATTAATTGAACCAGGGCTTTATATATGCTAGGCAAGCTCTCTACCAGTAAGCCATATTCCTAGCCCTGTGCCTCAGCCTCTTAAGGTATCAGAATGGCAAGTGTGATCTAACACCAGCTTTTTTCCTTTTTGTAAACTTTTAAAATGTAATTAAAGAAAGATTTAGAGGGCGCTGGTGGCTCACGCCTGTAATCCTAGCTACTCAGGAGGCTGAGATCTGAGGATCGCGGTTCAAAGCCAGCCCGGGCAGGAGAGACCTTGAGACTCCTATCTCCAATAAACCACCAGAAAACCGGAAGTGACGCTGTAGCTCAAGTGGTAGAGCGCTCGCTTTGAGCTGAAGAGCTGAGGGACAGCGCCCAGGCCCAGAGTTCAAGCCCCACGACCGACAAAAAAAAAAAAAAAAAAAAAGAAAGATTTAGAATGTCATAGTTGAAGTGCTAGGTATTGTGTACACCTATAATCCCAATATTTGGGAAGGAGAGATGGGTTATCAGAAGTTCTAGGCCAGCCAGCACCACATAAGTGAGACTGTCTCAAAGAACAACAATTCCACAAACAAAAGCTGAGTACTGTGGCTCATGCTTGTAATCCTAACTACTGGAGAGGTAGAGAATGGGAGTATCATGGTTTGAGATGAGCCCAGGGAGTAAGTTTATGATACTTATCTTAACCTGTAGCTGTTATTGCAGCTACGTGGGAGACTGCAAAAAGTTCACAAGATCCCCAGTTCAACAGAAATGGGTGTGGTGCTGTGTCCCTGTCATCTCAACCAGTCTAAGAGACTTAATTAAGAGTTGGGAGCCAGGTGTTTGTGGCATGAGCCACTAGTAATCCTGGCTACTCAGGGTCTGATATCTGAGGACACAGTCTGAAGCCAGCTTAGAAAAAAACCTGTGAGACTCTTTATCTTTGACCACTAAAAAGCAAGAAATGGAGGTGTGGCTCAAATAGTAGAGTGCTAACAACAAAGCCATGCAAGAGCTCACAGCCTGAGTTCAAGTCCGAGTGCCAAAAAAAGAAAAAAGGTCTGTTCAGACTGGTCCCAGCAAAAAGCCAGATATCTCAAAACTATTCAAAAAACTATTGAAAAAAATACATATGGTTAGAGGGCTTGCAAACTTAACAAGTGTGAAACCCTGAGTTCAAACCCCAGTACCTCCCCTAAAATTTTTTTGAGCTGAAAAAGGGACTTTGTTGAATTATCTGTTATTGTAGTTTCTAACTCAGAACTTTTCTTTCTTTCTTTCTTTTTTGTTGGTCTCGGGGCTTGAACTCTGTGTCTGCCTGCTGTCCCTCAGCTCTTCAGCTCAAGGCAAGTGCTCTACCACTTGAGCCACGTAGCACCACTTCCCATTTTCTGGTGGTTAATTGGGGATAAGAGTCTCACAGACTTTCCTGTCCTGGCTGGCTTTGAACTGCGATCCTTAGATCTCAGCCTCCTGAGTTGCTAGGATTACAGGCGTGAGTCATCGGCCCCCAGATTAGAACAGTCTTATCTACAAAAGATCTTAGAAGAGTAATCAAAGCATGTACACCTGACTTATTCTGGACTAAATGGAGGATAAGACTTAGGTTTTGTGATCTTGCCCCTACTGTTAGGAGCTTGAAGGGACCTACTTGGAATACCAGTTGTCTTTAAGCTGTGCATTTTACAAGTGATGGAACTGGCTCACACAGTGTTTCCTAGAGGTTATGTGGCATGGCAGTCCAGGACTATTCATTTTACCGTCATACTTACCTGTTTACTGGTACTCTCTTTTAAGTCATGTTTAATATAACATTTTGTAGGGGGATTTTGATCAGCCTGAAGAAATCCTTAGGGGTGAGTTGGCGAGGATCATCTACAAAACTTCTGTAAGCAAGATTAAAGGTGTGTTTCTTTTAAACATTTATTGGTGATAGAAAAGGGAAACCTGTTTATAATTTGGACTGTTAGGGAGTTTTATAAAATTTTTATCAGAGGGCTGGGAAGGTGGCTCAGTGGTAGAGTGCTTGCTTCACATGTATGAGGCCTGGGGGTCAATTCCTCAGCACCACATGAACAGAAAAGACCAGAAGTGACACTATGGCTTAAGTGTTAGAGTGCTCGCCTTGAGCTGAATTGCTGAGAAATAGTGCCCAGACCCAGATTTCAAGTGCCATGACCGAATTAAAAAAAAAAAAAATCATTGGAATGTATATAGAACTCTGTAGGAATAATGCCTTGTATTTTTTGTCGGTCGTGGGGCTTGAACTCTGGGCTTGGGCGCTGTCCCTGCACTCTTCAGCTCAAGGCGAGTGCTCTACCGCTTAAGCCACAGTGCCACTTAGGTTTTCTAGTGGTTTATTGGAGATTAGAGTCTCACGGACTTTCCTGCCTGGGCTGGCTTTGAACCATGATCCTCAGATCTCAGCCTCTTGAGTAGCTAGGATTACAGGTGTGAGCCACCAGTGCCCAGCAAGTTTTTTTTTTTTTTTTTTTTTTTATTGTTGTTGCTGGATATGGGGCTTGAACTCTGGGCCTGAACACTGTCAGTAGTGCTCTACCACTTGAGCCATAGTGCCACTTCCAGTTTTCTGGTGGTTTATTGGAGATTAGAGTCTCAGGCTTTCCTGCCTGGGCTGGCTTTGAACTGTGATCTTCAGATCTCAGTCTCCTGAGTAGCTAGGATTACAGGCATGAGCCACCAGCTCCTGGCTTCAATAAGATTTAATTGAGTATTGAACTCATTGGGAGTTAAGTAGACTGATAAATTTAGTCTATTATACCCTTATTACGTTCTCAATGAAAGAAGTACTCATGAATATTCCAAAATATTAATAATGCTTTTGCTTGTGTAGTGAGAATATGGGATGATTTCCCCCTGTAGTTTGTCCAATTTCTCAAGGAAAAAAAAAGGCCAAACCGGGCGCTGGTGGCTCACTCCTGTAATCCTAGCTACTCAGGAGGCTGAGATCTGAGGATCATGGTTCAAAGCCAGCCCGGGCAGGAGAGACCGTGAGACTCCTATCTCCAATAAACCACCAGAAAACCAGAAGTGGCGCTGTAGCTCAAGTGGTAGTGCGCTCACCTTGAGCTGAAGAGCTGAGGGACAGCGCCCAGGCCCAGAGTTCAAGCCCCACAACCGACAAAAAAAAAAAAGGCCAGTGGGTACCAGTGGTGTTCCCACCTGTTGTAGTGCAAGCTACTCAGAGGCTGAAATCTGAGGATTGTGGCTCAAAGCCAGCCCAAGTAGAAAATACCAGACTGGAGAGACTTGGCTGAAGTAGTAGAGCACCAATCATGAGCAAAAATGCCAACAGACAGTGCAAGGCCCTGAGTTGAATCCCTGTTACCAACCCACTAACACAAAAATGTGACAACCAAAAAATCAACTCCAACAGAGTGTAGCTCACTTGTAGGGCATGCATTTAGTATGCCTGAGATCCTAGATTATCCTTCAGCACCTGCAAAGCAAAAGCAAAAAGCTGGGGTGTTGTATATATTAATTCTAGCACTTGGGAGGCTGAAGCAGGAGCATCAATGAGTTTGAGGCCAGCTGAGGATATACAGTGAAACCCTGTCTCAAAGCAACAACCATGTTGGGTGCCAGTGGTTCATACCATCTAAGTTTATCTACTCAGGAGAGGGAGATGGGAAGATTTATGGTTTCAGGTTAGCCCAGGCAAAAAGTTCAGGAGATAGGCTGGGAATGTGGCTTAGTGGGAGAGTGCTTGTCTAGCATGCATGATTCCTCCTTATCACATAGATAGAAAAAGCTGGAAGTGGTGCTGTTGCTTAAGTGGTAGAGGACTAGCTTTGAGCAAAATAAGAGATTAGGAGACTATCTCGACAGAAAAAAGGTGAGCATTAATTCCAGTACATGAAGAAAATTGGATTCATTGCAGTCTAACTGGTAATTATTCTCTCTGCTTTAAAAAATTTTAGGTGCAGAATTTCATGTGTCACTTCTTTCTATCGCGAAGCTATTTGACTTTGCCAAAGATCTACAAAAAGAAATCTATGATGAGTAAGTAGAAGTGGCAGGGTGAATCTCTTTACTTCTGTCCTTGTGAGAAGGATTTCATAGGTTTTTAGAAAGAGGAGAAAGAAAATGCCACATTAAAGTTTTAGGAAAAATTATATCCTATTACAAATGAGTATATTCTCAGAGAAATTCTTTGACTTACTGACTTCCTTTTGGAATCTATATCTAGTTTCCTGGCATCTCTTTTGTCCATAAAATGAGAATTGTATTCATAACTCTATAGCTAGGGATGCAGATAATTTCACTCTTTAATGTTTGGTTATTTGTGGTTATTTCCATTCTTAGATAGGCCCCTTTGCTTCCCCGGGAGTTAAGAGAGAGCCTGGATCAGTCTGTCCTTTGGATACATCAGGGTTATCACGTTTGGGTGAGGACTAGATTGTGCTTTTCCTCTGCCTGTATTATTATACATATTCAAGAGCCTAGATATAAGGTCCTCCAAGATTCAAGGAGGCCTCTATACTCACACAGCAACTAATTTGCCTTTGAGAGCCAACTTGAAAATAATGTTTGTGAATGAAATGCAGTTAACTGTCTGACAACTCTGTTGCATTGACTATATATTAAGATATTCTGGCGAGTTAATTAGGAAGTGGTTCTTACAGTACTGCAGTTGTAAAGTATATTATAGACCACAGGCTACTGTCTGATCTTCTGGATCTTCTGGGCAAAATGTCAATAAGCTGTAATTTTCAGCCTTCAGGCTTTGCACACAGATGACCCTCTCACCTGGGATTATGTGGCACGGCAAGAATTAGAGATTATATCTAACTCAGAAGAGCAGCCTACCACGAAACAAGCCAGGGCAGTGGAGTTGGGCCAAAGAGAAGAGAGGTGCTGTGCTGTTTATGAAGAGGCAGTGAAGACTCTGCCTACAGGTGAAACTTACCCTGTGTTATAGTAGTAGTAGTGCTATTTTTTCTGCTCAGCATCTTTACTGAAAGTCTCTCCATAGTACAGTTTGTCAAATGCTTGGATCGGGCTTGCTATCTTTTTTTTCTCTGATGGTGAAAGTTTCTCAATAATAGCATTTATGTTCATTTATTTGGAGGAAATAGTACTTGGGAAATTGTATTTAAATTTTTACTTAATGTTACTATTTTATTATTTTTTTGTGTGGGTCTTAGGGCTTGAACCCTGGTCCTCAGATCTCAGCCTCCTGAGTAGCTAGGATTACAGGTGTGAGCTACCAGCACTCAGCTCAATTTTTATTTTATAATAGTGGGGAATAAAAGACAGATAGTACAGGAAATATGGATATGGCTTTCAAGTTTGTGTCATTATTTAGTTGATATGTTCAATGAGCTATATATAATCAATAACCTTCCTTTCTTCCTTCCTTTTATTTATTCATCTATTTATTTGTGCCAATAAGGGGGCTTGAACTCAGGGTCAGGGCACTCTCCCTTGGCTTTTTCCTCCTAGGCTGGCACTCTACCATTTGAGCCACAGCTTATTTCCAGATCTTTGGTGGCTGTTGGAGACAAGAGTCAGACTGTTCTAACAGGCTAGTCAGGCTAGCTTCAAACCTTGATCCTCAGATCTCAGGCCTGTTGAGTGGCTAGGATTGCAAATGTGAGCCACTGTGCCTTGTCCTCCCCCCTTTTTTCTTAAACAAGGTAATTAAAATTCTCCAGAGGAGAATTTCCCTTTGACGAAAGGATGTATGATGTCTTGTGGTCAGAATTGGTGATCTGATTAATATAATCTGACTTTTCCAGAGGCCATGTGGAAGTGTTACATCAACTTTTGCTTAGAAAGAGTTTCTAAGAAGACAAGTAGTTCGTTCCTCAGAGGGAAGGTAAGAATTTAGGTTATATAGTTACAGAGGGTGGTTAGAAAGTGCCTGTCTTTTGAAAATAGAAAAGAAGCACAGCCTTTTCAGGGTCTGGGCCAACTTACGTAATATCACGCCTAACCACTCACTTTCTCTTAGTGAGTAGTGACCTGTCATTCTGAAGGTCCTGGTCTGCTTTGCCCTTATGGCCAAAGGTGGGGAAGGGCTCTATTTTTTTTTTTTTTTTGGGGTCCGGTCATGGGGCCTGAACTCTGGGCCTGGGCGCTGTCCATGAGCTCTTCAGCTCAAGGCTAGCGCTCTACCACTTGAGCCACAGTGCCACTTCCGGCTTTTTTCTTTTTGCTTAGGTGGTGCTGAGGAATCGAACCCAGGGCCTTGTGATGCAAGGCAAGCGCTCTACCACTGAGCCACCTTTCCAGCCCATGGGGCTCTATTTTTATTGCATGTGCCTGGTGCACCTGCTTACCTCATCTTGAGAGTGACACCACCATTCAGGAGTATTGCAGATCCTTCTTTGAATTCTCGGAAATAGAACTGCTTTTGCTGAGATTATAGGTTATAAGACTTCTGCTGGGATCTTTTAAGTGACCTGAGGGATCTTTCTCATTTCAGAGGCTAGAAAGAACCATGATTGCATTCAAAAAGGCTCATGAATTCAAGCTCCTCTCAGAACTGCAATACAAGCAGTGGGTAAGAACATGGAAAGCACATTTATTGTCATCTCCACACATCATGTTCCAGTTGTTTTGTGCTGGTGTCATGTGTATTTATTTAATTTTTTTTTAATTGCCTATACTGGGGCTTGAAATCAAGGTCTTCCACTCTAATTTAGCTTTTTTGCTCAAGGCAGACATTCTACCACTTTAGCCACTGCTCCACTTCTGACTTTTTACTGGTTAATTGGAGTCTCATGGATTTGTCTGCCTAGACTGGCTTTGAACTGTAATCCTCAGATCTCAGCCTCCTGAGTAGCTAGGATTACAGGCATTAGCCCTTGACAGATGGCTTTTATATTTTATATTTATATTTATTTGTAATGTCTTGTTTTGTATTGTGTTCTATTCTTACATTAACATTTTCCCCATATTTTTTACATATCATACACTATACAGCATAGTCTATTTTATTACCGTTCCAAGACTGAGATTCCCTTTTCCCATTATAGCAACTGTGGGAAAATGCCAGGCCTGGCATTTTCTTCTGCCTCTATTTGAGCTATTGATTGCTGGCATATCAGTCTCATCCTATGAATTTAAGTGGTCTCTAAGCAATGCCATGACAGGCTTGCTCCTTTCCATTATTTTTCTTTTGCTATTTACAACTGTGGCTATTTCAAACATTCTATGTGCTCAGATCTCTAATGTTGCCCTTTCTGTACTTGCTATTTCAACAATCATTTTTGACTTGGCTTTTAAAATGAGAGTCCTGCCGGGCGCTGGTGGCTCACGCCTGTAATCCTAGCTACTCAGGAGGCTGAGATCTGAGGATCGTGGTTCAAAGCCAGCCCGGGCAGGAGAGACCGTGAGACTCCTATCTCCAATAAACCACCAGAAAACCGGAAGTGGTGCTGTAGCTCAAGTGGTAGAGCGCTCGCCTTGAGCTGAAGAGCTGAGGGACAGCGCCCAGGCCCAGAGTTCAAGCCCCACGACCGACAAAAAAAAAAAAAAAAAAAAAAGAGAGTCCTTCCACATACTACCATTAAACTTAAGTGTCTAGCTCATTCTATACCTATCCTTTCTGTAAGCTTTTCTTTATAGGATGAGCTGTTAAAATTAGAAGATTTTTTTTCTGTCTTTTCCCATTGTCTTTGAATAAAGGGACTTAACACTCCTTTCAGACTAATCTTCTAGTCCTTTGTATCTTGCCTTCCAGTCTTTACTGAACTTCAGTTTCTAAGCTGTCTCTTATCTTTGGCTCTTGCTCGCTGGTTCAGAGGAAGATTCTTCTCTTTTCGTAGAAGCCTCTACGTTCACCTGTCTGGTACTTGTTTCTCCTTAAGTCTTCCTTGAGTGCTTCCTTTCTCCAAGTCCTTTCCTATTCTTGCCTAAAATCCTACAGGTGCTTCTGATTTGAACTCCTGTAGCCGATGATTTTCTTTTTGACTGAAAGTTTTAGGCAGTTGCTCATGCCTATAATCCCAGCTATCCAGGAGGCAGAGATTTGAGGATTGAGGTTTGAAGCCAGTCCAGGTAGGAAAGTCTGTGAGACTTTTATCTCCAGTAAAGTACTAAAAAGCTGGAAGTAGAGTTGTGGCTCAAGTGGTAGAGTGCTAGCCTTGAGCATAAGAAACTGAAGGAAGCTGGGCGCTGGTGGCTCACGCCTGTAATCCTAGCTACTCAGGAGGCTGAGATCTGAGGATCGCGGTTCAAAGCCAGCCCGGGCAGGAGAGACCGTGAGACTCCTATCTCCAATAAACCACCAGAAAACCGGAAGTGGCGCTGTAGCTCAAGTGGTAGAGGGGCTCGCCTTGAGCTGAAGAGCTGAGGGACAGCGCCCAGGCCCAGAGTTCAAGCCCCACGACCGACAAAAACAAAAAAACAAAAAAAACAACAACAACAAAAAAAGAAACTGAAGGATAGTGCCCAGGTCCTGAGTTCAAGCCCCAGATGGGCCCCTCAAAAAATAAAGACTATGGGTTCTAGAGGACCCAGGGAATATACGTGCTTTGCTCATTATTGAATTCCAGCCTATGATATTGTGTGGCATAAATGCTTGCTGAAAAAACTGACTGGATACTGCCATTTACTTACGTTTCCTCAATTTTGTAAAGTGAAATTTGTTTTCGTTTTTTTTTCTGTTAGTATAGGCACAAGCATTTTTAATTTAAATTTAATCTTATTTATTTATTTATTTAATTTTTGCCAGTCCTGGGGCTTGAACTGAGGGTCTGGGCACTGTCTCTGAGCCTCTTTGTGCTCAAGGCTAGCACTCTATCACTTGAGCCACAGCGGCACTTCCATCCTTTCTCTGAGTAGTTTATTGGAGATAAGAGTCTTATGGACTTCCCTACCTGTACTAGTTTCGAACTGCTTTCCTAAGATCTCAGCCTCCTGAGTAGCTAGGATTACAGGCCTGAGCCACCATCCTGGCTTTTCCCTACCTTTAAATAATGGTTATAGATAGGATCTTGTAAAGAAGGAGGAATTCCAAATTGTTCCCTTTGTGTCTGTTTAACAGTGGGTTTTGAAAAAGCTGTTGATACAATTGTTTCAAGTGAGGTGGTAATTTGTCTTATTTACATAAGTAATTTAAGCTTTCTTGTAATTGATTTTCCACTGATCCTTGTCTTACTTAGATTGAGTTATTGCTGCACCAAGACTGCAGGCAAGCTCTGGAGGTAGCAGAAGCTGGGACTGAGCTGTTCAAGGACTCTGTGACCATGTGGCAGTTGCGGCTGCAGGTGCTGATTGACTCAAAGAGCCCCGATATTGCTGTGGCTTTTGAAGAAGCCTTTGTGCACCTGAAACCACAGGTCTGTGTTGGGTATTTTTCATTCTTTTTTTTTTTTTTTTTTGTCTATTGTGAGGTTGGAACTAGGTGCTATCCTTCAGTTCTTCAGCTGAAGGCTAGCATTCTACCACTTGAACCACAATACCACTTCCGGTTTTCTGGTTAATTGGAGGTAAGAGTTTCATGGACTTTGCTGCCTGGGCTGGCTTTGAACCGCAATCCTCAGATCTCAGCCTCCTGAGTAGCTAGGATTACAGGCATGAGCCACCAGCGCCCAGCTTCCCCCTCCATTCTTGTAGCCTCCTCCAACCCCCAGAAAAAAGTATCCACGTTTCCATTTCCTGGTATTCATTTTGATAAACAGCAATTTAGTTGTTCAGAAAAGTTACACCTTTGGATTCCTCCCCTAAGTATCTTTGTTTAGTCAGTTTATTTGTGTGTAAATTCATAGAGCCCTAAGTTATGATGTCCTTTTGTATTTTAGATCTAGCTCCTATATATGAGAGAAAACTAAGTGCTGTTTGTTTTTCTGAGCCTGGCTTACCTCATTTAGCATGATTTTGTCCAAGTCCATTTGTTTCCCTGGAAATGACATAATATTACTCTTTCTAATAGATGAGTAAAATTGCATTGTATATACATGTACTGATGTACTGCTTTTTTTTTTTTGTCATGGAGTTTGAACTCAGGGTCTGGGTGCTGTCTCTGAGCCTTTGTGCTTAAGGCTAACACTCTACCACTTTGAGCCACAGCTCCACTTCTGGCTTTCTGGTGGTTAATTGCCAATGAGTCTTATCAGGACTTTTCTGCTAGTGTTGGATTTGAACTGCAATCCTCAGATTTCAGCAGCTCCTGAGTAGCTAAGATTACAGGTATTGAGCCATCAATGCCCAGCTCATGTACCACATTTTTTAAATATCTACTCATCCATTGTTGGGCATCTAGGCTGTTTACATCTATTGTGAGTAGTGCAGCATTGAACATGGTTGTGCAAATGTTTTTACTATATCCTGACTTGTGATTGAGCAGTTATTTTTCTAACAGTCTGTTAATGTGAGCAGGTTTGTCTCCCCTTGTGGATTTTATGGGCAGAGTGGAGTGAAGGTTCCAAAAGTGAAGAAGACACGGAAGCAATCTTTAAGGTAAGATTGTTCCTTGCAGAGTGGGGAAGGGGTATTTATTTCATCAATGGGCATTACTAAAGCACTGTTGAGTAGCTCAGATGCTTCTGATAGCTAGAAATACCCTTACATACCTTTTTCCCTTTTTTTTTTTCTTTTAAACTATAGAAAGCTCTTGTAGCTGTCACAGGTGCCAGCTCAGTAACACTGAAGGACAAATATCTGGATTGGGCATACCGAAGTGGTGGCTACAAAAAAGCCCGAGCTGTGTTTAAAAGGTACACACAAGCATTTGTAGCTGTGTCTAGTCTTTATGCCTCTACTCAGCCCCTCATACCTGGGTTAGATATATCATAGTGGTGTCTGAGGAATAATCTAAGGAACTTCTTCAAAAAGTTCTTCTGGGGCTTGAACGCAAGGCCTGGATGCTGTCCTTGGGCTTTTTTGGCTCTATTACTTGAGCCATATGTAACTTTCAGCTTTTTAGTCAGTTGTGGGTCTTGAACTCAGGGTCTGTTTATTGAACTCAGGGTATATTTATTGTCTCTGAGCTTTTCTGCTCAAGGCTAGTGCTGTATGGAGCCATAGCTCCACTTCTGGTTTTCTAGTGGTTGAGAAAAGAGTCTCACAGACTTTTCTGCCTGAGTTGGCTTTGAACCTCAATATTCAGATCTCAGTTTTCTGAGTAGCTAGGAGTACAGGCATGTGCTACCAGTGCTGGCAAATTACAGCTTTTTTTTTTTTTTTTGCCAGTCCTAGGGCTTGAACTCAGGGGTCTAGGCACTGTCCCTGAGCTTCTTTTTGTTCAAGGCTAGCACTCTACCGCTTGAGCCACAGGACCACTTCTGGCTTTTTCTGTTTATGTGTTACTGAGGAATAGAACCCAGAGCTTCATTCATGCAAGGCAAGCTCTCTACCACTAAGCCACCTTCCCAGTTTTTTGGGGGGGGCAGTAGCGTGGGTGGGAAGTCCTTGGGCTTGAACTCAAGACCCTGGGTACTATCTCTGCACTTCTTTTGCTCAAGGCTAGCACTCTACCACTTGAACCATAGTGCCACTTCTGGTTTTTTCTGTTTATGTGGTACTGAGGAATTAAGCCCAGGGCTTTTTTTTTTTTTTTTTTTTTTTTTGGTTGGTTGTGGGGCCTGAACTCTGGGCCTGGGCGCTGTCCCTCAGCTCTTCAGCTCAAGGCTAGTGCTCTACTACTTGAGCCACAGCGCCACTTCTGGCTTTTTCTGCTTATGTGGTGCTGAGGAATCGAACCCAGGGTCTCATGCATGCGAGGCAAGAACTCTACCACTGAGCCACCTTCCCAGCCCCCAGTCCAGGGCTTTATGGGTGCTAGCCAAGCACTCTACCACTAAGCCACATTCCCAGCCCCTAGTTTCAGCTTTTTTGATGCTTAATTGGAGATGAATCTCATGGACTTTTTTTTGCCCAGGCTAGCTTGGAAGTGCTATCCTCAGATCTCAGCCTCTTGAGTAGTTAGGATTACAGTTGTGAGCCACTGGTGCCCAGCCTCTTTTTCTTCCTTTTTTTTCTCCCCCTGGCTTTGGAGCTTGAACTCTGGGCCTGGGCGCTGTCCCCAGCTATTTAGCTCAAGGCAAACACTCTATCACTTGAGCCACAGCGCCACTTCTGGTTTTCTGAGTGATTTATTGGAGATAATCTCATGGATTTTTCCTTCCTGGACTGGCTTTGAGCCTCAATCCTCAGATCTCAGCCTTCTGAGTAGCTAGGATTACAAGTGAGCCACTGGTTCCCAGTGAACTGGCCTTTCTTATATAAACATTCTTCATAATTTACTAAGAGAGCTGTGGTATAGTAGTACAGTGTAGGTCATCCTTGTGCTCTTGACAGACAAAAATTGGGAGAATTACAGTCTGAGTCCAGCTCTGAGCAAAAAGTGAGACTATCTGAAACATAACCCAAAAGCATAAAGGGCTGGAGTGTGGTCTTGCAGACACAAGATCCTGAGTGCAAACTCCACTATCTCCTTCCTGTCTCCCCACCGCCCCCAATAATAAAAAGCTTTGAGGAACATTTCTCTGGAAGTATTTGTCCATATTAGAACTTACATCCTTGGAATATATTCTTAGAAATAGAATTCTTGGCCTTCAAAAGATGTGGAGATAGAGTTGTGAGAACTTAAGGCTTAAACATGAGCAAGAAGAGCAGAGAAGAAGTGGTGATGGCAAAGGGCAAATCGCTAGAGGCGTAGCATGTTCCCTCAGTCATGTGAGTCTGGTCCAGTCCTAAGGCCATTCAGGTCTTCATTAAACTACCTGTGTGAAGGTGCCTCGGTTTTCTGTTACTGTGGAAGATAACATTTCTCCCACCCCTTTTTAGCTTACAGGAAAGCCGTCCATTTTCAGTTGACTTTTTTAGAAAAATGATGCAGTTTGAAAAGGAGCAAGTAAGTATTCATCTAAGCCTTTCTTATCTGAGAAAATGGGTTTGTGGTTACTTACCTGTGATGGTATTTTAAAAATTCATAGTATAGGGCTGGGAAGGTGGCTCAGTGGTAGAGCGCTTGCCTTGCATGCATGAGGCCCTGGGTTCGATTCCTCAGCACCACATAAACAAAAAGTAAAAAAGTCGGAAGTGGCGCTGTGGCTCAAGTGGTAGAGTGCTAGCCTTGAGCTGAAGAGCTGAGGGGCAGCGCCCAGGCCCAGAGTTCAGGTCCCACAACCGGACCCCCCCCAAAAAAAATTCATAGTATAGCCGGGCATCGATTGCTCATGCCTATAATCCTAGCTACTCTGGAGGCTGAGATCTGAGGATTGCAGTTTAAAGCCAGCCTGGGCAGGAAAGTCTGTGAGACTCTTACCTCCAAGTAACCACCAGAAGAACAGAAGTGGTGCTGTGGCTCAAGTGGTAGAATATTTATCTTGAGCTGAAGAGCTGAGGGACAGTGCCCAGGCCCAGAGTTCAAGCCCTATGACTGACAAAAAAACAAACAAACAAAAACTTATAAAATTTGGATCCCTTGATCCAACCCTTTTCCCATAAAACTGACTTAGGAAAGGTAATGAAGTGTAAAAAAGGAGAAAGTGCTCTTCTGGAGAGCAGAAAACTCTAGTGGCCCCTCAGACAGCAAGCTTCCTTCTGAGGTTGGGCTGTATGAGCTGCTATTGCCTTGCCTCTCTCCACAGGACCCAGTTTGTCTCTTGTCTTAGCTAGTGAAGTAGAGAATAAGCACTCAATTAATGTTTTTGTTTTTGTAAAAGCTGGTCCTTGAATTTGGTCTGGGCACTGTCTCTGAGCTCTTTTGCTCAAGGTTAGCATTCTACTACCAGTGCCACAGCTGTGCTTCTGTTTTTGTCTGGTGGTTAATTGGAGATAAACGTCTCAATAACTTTTTCTTCCTGGGCTGACTTTGAACCATGATCCTTAGATCTCTGTTTTTTCTTGTTCTCATCCTGGGGCTTGAACTTGGCCTGGACACTGTCTTGAGCTTTTTTGTCTAAGGCTAGCCCTCTACCACTTCAGCAATATTCTCAGTCTCAGACTCTTTAGGCACTAGGATTACAGGTACAAGGCGCTGACACCCAGCAGGAAGTATTTTATTCTATGAAATAATTTTTAGACTGAAGATGTTACTCCACTTGGCAAATGGAACAAAAGAGAAGGCATTTAAAACTTAGTAGTTATTTCCTGTTAAAGTAGAGAAAGCCATTTTGTTAAGTACATAATTGGTCAGCACTTTATTTATTTAATTTTTTGCTAGTCCTGGGGCTTGGCACTGTCTCTGAGCTTCATTTTGCTCAAGGCTAGTATTCTTAGCACTTGAGCCACAGTGCCACTTCCAGCTTTTTCTTTTTATGTGGTACTTTAGGAATGAAACCCAGGGTTTCATGCATGGTACACAAGCATTCTACCACTAAGCCACATTCCCAGCTGGTAAGCTCTTTATTACCTATAATTGTCCTAATAGGTATTAATACAATACTCTTGTTTTCAGGTAAGAGAATGTTTAAGTTAAGTCAGAGAGTTTAAAGAAACTTGAAGGTGGTATGCTAGTGTTTAGACTAGTGTTTACCCTAAGTTTTAAGGTAAATATAACTGGTATATGTCAGAGTCCAGATTCTCAAAAAGAAGAAATCCTTGGCCATGTGGGTAGACCCTTCTGCATTTCTTGATTTAAATCTTACTTATCCTATAAGGCTTTCAAATACTGTTTTCTGTGAGGCCACTTAGTTCCTCACTGAAAAATCTATGGGCTTTTTTTCATATAACCAGAAAAAAGTATTTTCCTGGTTGCTATTTCTTTATTCTGATGAGCTTTTTTTTTTTTTTTTTTTTTTTTGTCTGGCAGAGAAATAGGCTGGTTTATTTTAAATCCTAACCCTCCTCCTACTTTAAATACCTAACTTTCTAAAACAGGGATTTAAGGCAAGATCATCTGATTTTTTTTTTTTTTTTTGGTAGGAATCCTGCAAGATGGTGAATTTAAGAGATTATTATGAGAGGGCTTTAAGAGAGTTTGGATCTACAGATTCTGGTAAGTAAGCTTCAATTACAGACACACTAGCGTTGATTTGTGCAATCTGTGACCTGTTAGCATGGTTAGAACAGTCTTTCTTTCTTCCTTCCTTCCTTCCTCCTTCCTTCCTTCCTTCCTTCCTTCCTTCCTTCCTTCCTTCCTTCCTTCCTCCTTCCTTCCTTCCTTCCTTTCTTTTTTTTTTTTTTTTTTGCACCATGGCTCTCTTACAGATAAATAAAATTTGAATCCTTCCCCTGCCTCCTTCCCTTCCTTTGTGCATAATTAGACATATATTGCATGCATGTAGTGGGGATAATGGGGATTGACATGCTGTACCACTTTAGTAATGCCCCAGCTATCATCCATAATTTTTACTTAAAATTTTTGGTTTCACAAGCCAGGGGATCGGTGGTTCTTCTTTAAGAATGCAGGCTTAGGGAAAAGATCTGCTTGGTGTGACTCTTTGTGAACTCAGGGCCTTGATTATTATTTTGTTTTTTGGGGGGGGGTCCGTTCGTGGGGCCTGAACTCTGTTTGGGTGCTGTCCCTCAGCTCTTCAGCTCAAGGCTAGTGCTCTACCACTTGAGCCACAGCGCCACTTCCGGCTTTTTTCTTTTTGCTTATGTGGTGATGAGGAATCGAACCCAGGGCCTCAGGCATGCAAGGCAAGCACTCTATCACTGAGCCACCTTCCCAGCCCCGTCTTTGAGACTTTTTGTTCAAGGCTAGCACACTGAGCCACCTTCCCAGCCCCCATGGCTAGCACTCTTATCTCTTGAGCCACAGCTCCACTTTGTTCAAGGCTAGCTCTCTACCTCTTGAGCCACAGCTCCACTTTAGCTTTTTTGGTGCTTAATTGGAGATGAGTCTCACAGCCTTTCCTGCCAGGACTGGCTTCTAACCAAGATCTTTAGATCTCATTCTCCTGTGTAGCTAGGATTACAAGCGTGATCTACTGGTGCCCAGCAGAATCCTCCTTCTGTAAAACAGGTGTGTGTGTGTGTGTGTGTGTGTGTGTGTGTGTGTGTGTGTGTGTGTGTGTGTGTGTGTGTGTGTGTGTGTGTGTGTGTGTGTGTGTGTGTGTGTGTGTATGTGTATGTGTATAAGGACATTCATGATGTATAAGTGCATGTATGTGTGCACACACCATTACTGGGACTTGAATTTGTACTCTCAGCTTTTTTGCTCCATCACTTGACCCATGACCCATACCTTTTGTTCGGCATTTTGCTGGTCAATTGAAAATGGAATCTCAAAGACTTTTCTGACCAGGATGGCTTCTGAGATACTCCCCATCTCAGCCTCCTAGGATTACAAATGTCAGCCAGTTGCACTTGGCCAAAATTTAGTTTTGTTTTTTTTTGGGTCCGGTAGTGGGCCTGAACTCTGGGCCTGGTCGCTGTCCCTCAGCTCTTAAGCTCAAGGCTAGTGCTCTACCACTTGAGCCACAGCGCCACTTCCGGCTCTTTTCTTTTTGCTTATGTGGTGCTGAGGAATTGAACCCAGGGCCTCAGGCATGCAAGGCAAGTGCTCTAACACTGAGCTACCTTCCCATCCCAGTTTTTTATTTTTTTTTGGTCTGGTCGTGGGGCCTAAACTCTGGGCCTGGGCGCTGTCCCTCAGCACTTCAGCTCAAGGCTAGCACTCTACCACTGGAGCCACAGTGCCACTTCCGGCTTTTTTCTTTTGCTTATGTGGTGCTGAGGAATCAAACCCAGGGCCTCAGGCATGCAGGGCAAGCGCTCTACCACTGAGCCACCTTCCCAGCCCCTAGTTTTTTTCATTTCACTAAATAACATAGATTGTCATGATTACTGTGAAAGTTTCCTAATAACAGGAAATAAAAAAACTTTTTCTTCTTCCTTTGTGTGAAGAAGCTAGGAGATGAATTGTTTTCCATGGGATACTTGGGAAATAACCTGAAGTCAAGTTTATTAGAAATCTTAATATTAAATACTTGTTTTTAAGCCTTGTCAGAAATCCAACTGTTTAATTTTTTTTGGTTCTTTTTAAAGATCTTTGGATGGATTACATCAAAGAAGAATTGAACCACCCCCTTGGTAGAGCTGAGAACTGTGGACAGATCTATTGGCGAGCCATGAAAATGTTGCAGGGACAATCAGCAGAGATGTTTGTAGCTAAACATGCTATGTACCAGGCTGGCCACTAGGGAAGAGAAGAACATGGCCAACTTTGAGAAGTTGTACTGCAAACCCTTTGGGAAGATTTCTGAGTCAATATGCAACTTTTTCAGAGATGGCTGACATTATGGTTGATTTATTTGGAGACGTGTTTTAATTTTGTGTTAGTGTGTTAATCTTTCAGAAAAAGAGAACTGCTTACTGAATGGCTCTAGCTGTTTAGTCCAGACCTTCTGTAATTTTCCATAATCTATGTAAACCGTACAGCCATACAGCTAGTTTCTAGTTTCATTTATAGTCCCAGGTTAAGTGTACACACACACACCCACACCCACACACACACCCACACCCACACCCCTTATCTACTGATAGATTCACACACCCCTTATCTACGGATAAAGACACACACACACACACACACACACACACACACACACACACACACACACACACACACACACACACACACACACACACACACACACACACACACACACACACACACACACACACACACACACACACACACACACACACACACACACACACACACACACACACACACACACACACACACACACACACACACACACACACCCCCCTCTACTGATAAAGATTCTAGTAGCCAAGTGCCGGTCCTAGCTACTCAAGAGGCTGAGATCTGAGGATCTTGGTTCAAAGCCAGCCTGTGGAAGGAAAGGCCATGAAACTTATCTCCAATAACTACCAGAAGCTACTCAAGAGGCTGAGATCTGAGGATCTTGGTTCAAAGCCAGCCTGTGGAAGGAAAGGCCATGAAACTTATCTCCAATAACTACCAGAAAACCAGCAGTGGCACTGTGGCTCAAGTGGTAGTGTGACAGCCTTGAGCTGAAGAGCTGAGGGACAGTGCTCAAACCCAGAATTCAAGCCTCATTGCCCCACCCCCCACCCCCCCCTCAAAAAAAAAAAAGATTCTTGTTTGTCTGTGGCCACATTCATGGTTATTTCCTTAGAGGACTGACATTTGACATGGAATTAATGGACCAGAAGATATAACATTGAGAGTATTAGTAGGCATTGCCAATTTGCTCCTCCTCGTATGAAAATGGCAACACTTGTGTATGTCTGTGTGTGTTGGTCCTGTGGCTTGAACTCAGGGCCTGGGCACTGTCCCTGTGTTCTTTTGGAGATAAGAGTCTCATGGATTTTCCTGCCTGGGCTGGCTTTGAACCAAAATTTGCAGATCTCAGATCTCAGCCTCCTGAGTAGTTAGGATTACAGGTGTGAGCCACCAGCGCTTGGCAGATCTTATGTTTTTCATCTTTATAATTTTCATAGACGAAAAGTGATATACCCTTATTTTAATATGCATTTCTCTGATATTAATGAAGTTAATGTTTGGTTTTCATATTTTTAGACTTTAAACTTTTTCTTAATTTGCTTTTAAAATATATTGACTATTAATATTGTTTTTTCATTGTTGCAAATAAGTTTATTTTCACTCCTGAACTTTTGAGATGTTTTGGTGACCAGAGGAATTTTATCAATGTGTGATTTCTGCTGACTTAAAAAAAAAATGTTTGAGCCGGGCGCTGGTGGCTCACGCCTGTAATCCTAGCTACTCTGGAGGCTGAGATCTGAGGATCGAGGTTCAAAGCCAGCCCAGGCAGGAGAGACCGTGAGTCTCCTATCTCCAATAAACCACCAGAAAACCGGAAGTGGCGCTGTAGCTCAAGTGGTAGAGCGCTTGCCTTGAGCTGAAGAGCTCCAGGCCCAGAGTTCAAGCCCCACGACCGACCAAAAAAAAAATTGTTTTGAGCAGGGTGCTGGTGGCTCACGCCTGTAATCCTAGCTACTCAGGAAGCTGAGATCTGAGGATTTCGGTTCAAGGCCAGCCTGGGCAGGAAAGTCCATGAGATGCTTATCTACTACTCAGTAAATACTGGAAGTGATCAAAAGAACGTCAGGGACAGTGCCCAGTCCCTGAGTTTAAGCCCCAGGATTGGAAAAAAAAAAGTTTTAAGCTAGGCTCTGGTGGCTCACACCTATAATCCTAGCTACTCAGGAGGCTGAGATCTGAGGATCGTGGTTCAAATCAGCCCGGGCAGGAAGGTCCTGAGACTTTTGTTTTTGTTTTTGTGGGTCATGGGGCTTGAACTCGATTGGGTGCTGTTACTGAGCTCTTCAACTCAAGGCTAGTGCCCTACCACTTGAGCCATAGTGCCACTTGAATTTTACAGTTTCGTGTCCATGCTGGCTTTGAACGGTGATCTTCAGATCTCAGCCTACAGGTGTGAGCCACCGGCGTCCAGCCCTGAGACCTCTCCCTCCAATTAATCACCAGAAGCTCCCAGGTTGTTTCTGACAGCACGGAGTAGGTGGCGAGGAGTGCTTGGCTTAGTGGCCCCAAAGCTTGTCTCTCCCATGCTGCCCTGCTCTCACATTTTCAGGACCCTTGTCCTACTGCCTCGGCCAGGAGTGGCTTGGCTGGAATCAGGCCGCCATTCCACTTGCGCATTGTGGCCCAGTAGTGTCCAGGGTGGAGTCCAGGCCCGGGGTGTGTGTGTGGGGGGGAGGCCAGGCACAGGCTGCCAGGTGTGTAGAGCAGTGTAGGGTACAGTGTGCAGGAATGCGGGGCTCGCGCTCGGGTGGGGCTTGCGCTCGGGTGGGGCTTGGGTAACGGCGCCCGGGACAGGATACTCTGGGCGCACAACGGCGTTCTGGGCGCATGCTCCAATGCATAACGGAAGCGTGGAAGGCCTGGGGGGGCACCTCTGTGTGCTTGGAAAGAGGTAGGTGCCGTGGATGGTCGAGAGCGGAGGCCAGCTGCTGGAGGCCTGAGCCAGGTGAGGAGCGGGGCTTCACCTGAGTATCTCTGGCCAGGACCGGGTGGAAACGCATCTCACCCCAAGCGCCAGGTGTCACACGCAGCTTCCTGCGGAATGAGACCCATAGGGTCACATAGGGTTTCCACAAAATTCATGCACGCGCAGGTGCGCCTGGTTTTCCCAGATCATTATTGATGACCATCACTGCTTGTATCAGGAACTAGCTTGATCGTAGGAATGCCCCTGGTGGAGGGTTGTTTTACCCGATGCCACTGGGTCAGGTGAATGCTCGCTTAAGCGTTAAATGATGGTAACCCGAAGATAGGAAAAATGTAGCACAGACTTGCAGTGTCAATCTCTGGGTTGCTGCGACTCATTTAAAGATGTGCATTTTCCCTCTGAAGCAGTCCCTGTGAAGGTGTGGAATGGGTAAAGTGCTGCGCAAATGGCCTTGGGGTTTGGGCCCCTAACAAGTGGAGAAGTATGCTCAGCAGGTAGATGGCTGAGGAGTGTGAACGCCATGCTTGAGCTTGTACTATGGCCCCGGAGGGCTGTTGGAGGTTTGGAGCGGGGTAGTGTTTGCCAGTTTGAAGGCTGGGCAACACAGGTTGGAAGATGGTTTGGAGGCTTAGGTGAGCCATCCAACCCCTTGTTGGGCAGCCATATGTAGCCGATGGTTGTCACCAAGGAAGGTAGAATTGAATCATTAAACCCAAGTATGACTAGATAATGCTCACTGGGGCAAATGCCAATATAGAATCAAAGATGAATTTGTGGTGCTGGGAAGGGGTTTGCATATGTTCAGCAAGCACTCTACCACTGAGCTATACACCACAGTCAAAAGGGAAATTTAAATAGTTACACTTTGGAACCTTGCTAGGTGTTTTACATAATGTTGGGCCTTCATAAGCCCCTTTAAGGTTAAAACAATCATCCACAATTGCCTATTATTTTTTATTTTTAGAATTTGTTTTTGTTATAGAGGTGATATACCGACGGGTTACCTTTACATGTGTCAGGTAATGAGTATATTTCCTTTTGTACAGTGTCATCTGTTCCCTCATTCTGCCCCATTCCCTCCCTTCCATCTCCACCTTCAAGTTGTATAGTTCACTTTTATCAATGTCCAGGACGTTCCACTGCTGCACTTTTTCACACTTTTTCCTCAGATTATGTGCCCTCCTCCCACCATCCTGCAGAATATGTACATGAATACACCATACATAAGGTAAAAAATACAGAATCATCAGAAAAAGACAAAAAAGTCTTTTGTTTCTATATCTTTAGAATTCATTTCAGTATGTATTATTTTATATAAATATGAAGAGGTGCTTAGGTATTGTATACCTTTGTGATTCTGGTAGAGAATTTATTAAAGGAGTTATTAACTAGATATAAAGTTAAGTAAATAAAAGGTAACAACTGTACATGGAGGTAGCTGG
Source organism: Dipodomys merriami (assembly GCF_024711535.1). Taxonomy (NCBI): domain Eukaryota; kingdom Metazoa; phylum Chordata; class Mammalia; order Rodentia; family Heteromyidae; genus Dipodomys; species Dipodomys merriami. The sequence goes on from NW_027203270.1 coordinate 11,267,967, forward strand.
AAACAGCCATCAACACTGGCTGGAGGAACAAAGGGATGAAATTGGAATAATTTAAAATATATACACTTACAGGAGAGGCTTTGTAGAGCTAAAATACCAGCATTTGGGGATGGGACACTGCTCTTTCTTGGTGCTAAGGTCTCTGAGCTTGCAGAAGTCCTGGGTCCTAGAAGAGAAGGCCTAGTGATGCTGGCTCTTGCAGATGTTGATATAACTGTCTTAGGGGCTGCTACAGAACTGTTGCTAGGATGATGACTACTTGAGTGGGAAGGTCCTTCCTCTAGTCTTGCTGGGCATACCAGGGCAAAGTAGAAATGTGGGTTTCAGGGTCTCAACCTTGCACTGGGAAGTTAGGGTCGATTTGGAGCTCCAAGGCAATGGCTTTCTTTGGAAGTTTTCTGGATTCCCAAGTTCCTAGTAATTATTTCTTCTTCTGCAGGTTGGCTTTGCCACAGGTGAGCACTGTGGTCAGAGGAGACAGATTGAGATGGCCAGAGACCAACCAGGCAAGTACATGGCTTAGACTGGAGTGAGTATTTGGGGAGATGGAGGAGAGGCCAATGGACAATATTTATGTCTTTTTTTTTTTGGTAGCCAGCCTTTGTTACTGAGTCACATTCACTGCTCTATATTTCAGTGGCTTTGTTTGGAAAAGAGCTTCTGACCTTTATATTCAGATCTACCCCTCCCTTTGAGAAAAACAGTTTTAAACAGTTTCAAACAGTTTAAAGAACTTTTGGAGCCCAGCAAAATTGCTGCTTGATTTATTTATTTTTTGTCGGTCATGGGGCTCAACTCTGGGCCTGGGAACTGTCCTGAGCTCTTCAGCTCAAGGCTAATGCTCTACCACTTGAACCACAGCCCCGCTTCTGGCTTTTTCTGCTTATGTGGTCTGAGGAATCAAACCCAGGGCCTTATGCATGTAAGGCAAGCACTCTACCACTGAGCCACCTTCCCAGCCCATAAATTAGCTTTAACTTAGCTTTAAAGCATTCAGCTCAGTGGTATTTAGCACAACGGGAGTGTGGTACAATCATCAGCACTATCCGGTTCCAGAACATTTTAATCATCCCAAAAGGAAATTGTATACCTAGAATGCAGGCACTCTCCAGTCCCCTCTTCCTGAGTCCACTATTGCTAATGATTCTTAATTTCTGTTTTTTGGGTGCGCCAGAGGATCCAAGCTCTTCATATGCAGAGTAAGTGTTCTGGGTACCATCCCTTGCCCTCATATATGTAGGTAGGATGAACAGATGTAAGTTTGTGGAATCAGGCTTCCTTCAACCCCACACAATGCTTTCAAGGTTCACTCCCAATACGTGTATCAGCACTCCATTCCGTTTTATGGCTGAGTGGTTCCACCAATGTACAGAGCACGTTTTGTTGATCCTTCCTCCATTGATAGACATTTTTGATGTATCTACTTCTTGATGGTTGTGAATAGTACTGCTAGAAAATTCTTATTTTGTTTAATGCTTGTGTGTGTGTGTGCGTGTGTGTGTGTGTGTGTGTGTGTGTGTGTGTGTGTGTGTGTATGTGTGTGTGCGTGTGCTGGTCTTAGGGCTTGAATTTAGAGCCTAGACTTTGTCCCTGAGCTAGTGCTCTGTTCTTGAGCCATACCTCCACTTCTGAGTTTTTGCTGGTTAATTGAAGATACGAGTCTCATGGACTTTCTTTCCTATCTGGGCTAGCTTTGAACTGTGATCCTCAAATCTCAGCTTCTTGAGTAGCTAGAGTTACAGGTATGAGCCAGTCGTGCCGGGTTTTGTTTTCTGTTCTTTTGGGTATATATTTAGGAATGGAATTGCTGGACAGTTTGACAGTTCCATGTTTAACTTATCAAGGAATCACTTAAGTAGTTTTCAGCTCAGTTTCATTTTTAGTGATTGAGAGAACAAATTTGGAGCCAGGCAGCCTGCCTCTAACCCCATGCTCTGAGGTTTCCCATCTGAACTTCAGGACTTGGCAATTAATAGCCTTGTTTAAGAGAAGACATTTTACCACTTATTTTTGTATTTTTCTTGTGGAGCTAGGGTTCAAATTCATGATCTTGGCAAGTCTTCTATCACTTGAGCCACATCCCTAGTTTTGATAAACCTTCTAAAACAGACCAGGGCTGGAAGTGTGGCTTAGGTGGTAGAGGACCTGCGTAACAAGTATGAAGTCCTGAGTTCAAACCCTAGCACCAGTAATAAAATAAGTAAGATAAAACAAAGGAAACCAACCATTTTGAAAGTGCACAGGTAACTGAAGAGCTCTTGATTTGCTATTCTGTTTTCCAAGCTCATGATGAACCGGCCTTCTCTGGTTTATAGGTTTTAAGAGCTTCCTTTTGTTGATTTCTTAGCCAGTGGAGCTCTGAGCATCACTCATATCATCCGTCTTCATGGTAAGGGCATGTATTTTGAAGAGGAAGTCTTTGCCGTGAAGTTGGAGGCAGACGGGTAACTGAATACTTTGGACAAGAAAGAGACTGTTAATTTTTTGTTTGTGCTTTGCTTTGTCTTTTTTGCTATGTTTATGGGCTTGGGTTCTTATTTGCTTATATATTTTTTACTTAGAAAGTTGTAAAGGAAGTTGTCAAGAAATAGAAGAAACAAATAACGTAACTTTTCTGAAATTTTAGACTCTAGGGCTTCTCTTCATGAGGTCTAGTCCTAATGTAAACAAAATGTTGTCTGAGCCAAAAACTAGCAGACATTGAGACTGTCCTAGTCAGTGAACATGTCCATGGTGAGAAGAAAGAAAAGGTAGTTTATTTTCTTTTGTTTAAGCTCTCTGAATTACATTGGAAGGATTGAAGTATTTGATGACCTAAAACTATTCTAGGAAAGAAAAAGAATATTTTCCTGTTTTGCTTCTGTATATCTGGCATATTTTTTTTTTTTTTTTTTGTCAGTCATGGGGCTTGAACTCTGGGCTCGGGCGCTGTCTGTGGGCTCTTCAGCTCAAGGCGAGCGCTCTACTGCTTGAGCTGCACAGCAACACTTCCGGTTTTCTAGTGGTTTATTGGAGATAAGAGTCTCACGGACTTTCCTTCCCGGGCTGGCTTTGAACCGTGATCCTCAGATCTCAGCCTCCTGAGTAGCCAGGATTACAGACGTGAGCCACTGGCGCCCGGCTAATCTGGCATTCTTGACATGGATTGCAATGCAAGAGACATTGATGACGCTGTATCTGATTTCTAGTCCCATTGCTGAGAAAACTGAAAATTTCCTTTTACAAGAAATTTCTGTAGTCTAGGGAACTCAGAGGTAAATTAATTAAGCTGGCAGTTGTATAATGTGTGTGTGTGTGTGTGTGTGTGTGTGTGTGTGTGTGTGTATGTGTGTGCCCATGTGTGTGCGTGCACACACAGATCCTGGGACTTGAATTCAAGGTCTGGGTGCTGTTCATGAGCTTGAAGGCTAGCATTCTATCACTTGAGCCACAGCTCCACTTCTGTATTTTAGTTAGTTAATTGGAGGTAAGTGTTTTATGGACTTGCCTGCTTGGACTGGCTTTGAACCTTGATCCTCAGATCTCAGCCTCCTTTGTAGCTAGGATTACAGGTGTGAGCCACTGGCACTTGACTATCAATTGTATAATTCCTTTTTTTTTTTTCCTTGTTGGTTATGGGGCTTGAACTCAGGGCCTGGGCAGTGTCCCTGAGCTCTTTCACACAGGCTTTCACTCTACCACTTTGAGCTACAGCGCCACTTGTGATTTTCTGGTGGTTAATTGGAGATAAGAGTTTCAGGGGACTGGGAATGTGACTTAGTGGTAGAGTGCTTACTTAACATGCATGAAGCCCTGGGTTCAATTCCTCAGTACCATATAAACAGAAAAAGCTTGCAGTGGTGCTGTGGCTCAAGTGGTAGACTGCTGTTCTTGAGCAAAAGCAGCTAGGGATAGTGCCCAGGCCCAGAGTTCAAGCCCCAGGACTGCCCCTCCCGTCCCCCCAGAAAAAGAGGGCTGGGAAGGTGGCTCAGTGGTAGAGTGCTTGCCTTGCATGCATGAGGTCCTGGGTTTGATTCAGCACCACATAAGCAGAAAAAGCCAGAAGTAGTGCTGTGGCTTAAGTGGTAGAGTGCTAGCCTTGAGCTGAAGAGCTGAGGGATAGCAACCAGGCCTAGAGTTCAGACCCCACGACTACCACCACAACCACCACCACCACCACCACCAACAACAAAAGAGTTTCAGGAACTTTCCTGCCCCTCCTGGCTTTGAATTGTGATCTTCATATCCCAGTTTCCTAAGTAGCTAGGATTACACGCTTGAGCCATCAGCCCCCGGCTTTAACTAATTAGAATTAAATTGTTTTTCATTTAATATTTTAATCCTTCTAAGTATATGAAGTCACTATTAACATACTTGTAATTCACCTCACTTTAGAGACAAGGGATACAAAACCTCTATGGTCCTGCTGTTGAGTAGATCAGGAACCTAAATGCAGGATGCTTTGGTGCTTTTTTTTTTTTTTTTGACTGTCCTGAGACTTGAACTCGGCCTCTGGGTGCTATTCCTGGGCTCCTTTTGTTCAAGGCTGGTATTCTACGACTTGAGCCACAGCACTACTTCTGGCTTTTTCTGTGATAAATTGGAGATTAATTGGAGTCTCTTGGACTTTCCTGTCAGGGTTGGCTTTGAACCATGATCCTCAAATCTCAGCCTTCTGAGTAGCTAGGATTACATATGTTTCTCAGTTTTTTCTTTGAGTTTTTATTTTCTTTTGTACTGGTCCTGGGACTTGAACTTAGGGCCCTGGGCACTGTCCCTGAGCTGCTTTGCTCAAGGCTCTCTACCATTTGAGCCACAGCTCCACTTCTGGCTTTTTGGTGGTTAATTGGAGATAAGTCTCATATACTTTCCATGCTCCTCAGATCTCAGCCTTATGAGTAGCTAAGATTACAGGTATGAGCTCTACTGGTGGCCAGCTTCTAAATTCTGTCTTGTAAATGTTGTCCCTGTGTATGTAAGAACATAGCAAGGGACATGTATTAGCAGGCCTGTGATCCACCAGAGCCAGTCAGTCATGTTTGTCTCTTTTCCCAGCCTAAAGGGTTGCTTCTTACTTACCTCCCTCCTCATGGAAGTTGAATCCAGAAAGTTTCATCTCTGAAATGTGAATAAAGAACAGAGCACTTAACTGAACATTTAGCCATTAGTTCTTTCTTTCCTCCCCCCCCCCCCCCACATTCCGGTTGTGGGGCTTGAACTCTGCTCAAGGTGAGTGCTTTACTGCTTGAGCCACAGTACCACTTCTGGTTTTCTAGTGGTTTATTGGAGATGAGTCTCATAGACTTTCCTGCCCAGGCTGGCTTTGAACTGTGATCCTCAGATCTCAGCCTCCTGAGTAGCTAGGATTACAGGCCTGAATCACTGACACTCAGCAATTTCCTTTTTTCTTTCTCCCTCTTTCTATTTTCACTTCCCCTTTCCTTCATCTTCTCCCTTTCCTTCCAGTCCTCTCGCCCTTTCCTTCCGTTCTTTCCTTTCTCTTTGTTTCCTCTCTCTCTTTTCTTTTTTTTCCTCTTCTTCTTCTTCTTTCTTTTTTTTTTTTTTTTGTCTCGTCTCTGTACCTCTCTTTTTTTGTGTGCCAGTACTGGGGCTTGAACTCAGGTCTAGTCACTCTGTCCCTTTTTTTGCTCAAGACAGGTGCTCTACCACTTGAGCCACAGCTCCACTTATGGCTTTTTGCTGGTTAATTACAGGTAAGAGTCTCACATGCTTTTTCTGCTTAGGCTTTTTTTTTTTTTTTGCCAATATTGGGGTTTCAAGTCAGGCCTCACTTTTTTTTTTGTCGGTTGTGGGGCTTGACTGGGCCTGGGAGCTGTCCATCAGCTCTTCAGCTCAAGGCTATCACTCTACCACTTGAGCCACAGTGCCACTTCTGGTTTTGTCTGTTTATGTGGTGCTGAAGACTTGAACCCAGGGCCTCATGCATTCGAGGCAAGCACTCTCCCACTGAGCCACCTTCCTAGCCCCAGGCCTTACACTCTTACTTGGCTTTTTCACTGAAGGCTTAAGTGCTCTATTTGAGCCATAGCTCCATTTCTGTTTTTTTGCTGGTTAATTTTAGATAAGAGTCCCATAGACTTTTCCTCCCAGGATAGCTTCAAACCATGATCCTCAGATCTCAGTCTCTTAGCTAGGATTACAGATGTGAGTCACCAGTGCCTGACTGAATTGGGCATCTTGATAAAATATATTTCTTTTTTTTTTGGGTCTGTCGTGGGGCCTGAACTCTGGGCCTGGGGGCTGTCCCTCAGCTCTTCAGCTCAAGGCTAGCACTCTACCACTTGAGCCACAGTGCCACTTCTGGCTTTTTTCTTTTTGCTTATGTGGTGCTGAGGAATCGAACCCAGGGCCTCATGCAAGGCAAGTGCTGTACCACTGAGCCACCTTCCCAGCCCACAACCATGTATCTTGATAACATTTAAAGGGAATAGGCCAAATGTGTGTGTGGGAGGGAACAGAAGGCCCAGTGGGTTGTGAGACAGGTTGGGGGATTGGAGAGCAGATAGTATGGTAGCCCTGATTCTTAAAGGGCTTCTGGGGAATGAGGACTTCTAGATGCTAGCCTCCAGGCATCTTGCCAAAGATGCTTATGCCTTACACATTCAGAGAACCTGAGGGGGCTCAGAGGGTTGAAGGACCAGGATGACCTTGGGAGATGGATGTTGCGTGATCTGAGGCCCACTATGGTCTGCCCCACTGCATGAGGCCCCAAGACAACTCAGGAAATGAGAACTTGGACAGTGACATGGGAGCTTGGGTGGGAAGTCAGAATGGTTAGGGAGGTGTTCTGCAAGAGATGTGAGGCTTTGAACCCTTGTGTGAACAATCTCAGTCGGGCATGGGGACACAGCACCATGAGGTGGAGGGATCATGGTGTGATTTTTTTTTGGGTGGGGGGTCCAGTCGTGGGGCCTGAACTCTGGGCCTGGGCGCTGTCCCTCAGCTCTTCAGCTCAAGGCTAGCACTCTACCACTTAAGCCACAGAGCCACTTCCGGCTTTTTTTCTTTTTGCTTATGTGGTGCTGAGGAATTGAACCCAGGGACTCAGGCATGCAAGGCAAGTGCTCTACCACTGAGCCACCTTCCCAGCCCCCATGGTGTGATTAAACAGGAGTGTTAACCATCCTTTGTTCTTACTTTCCAACTTGGTGAAAAGCTTGTATGCTTGAATTGTGTTCATAATTTTAGGGGGATGAGGTTGCTGTTGGAATGGAGGGCTTTTCTCCTGCTAAGCAGGCACTCTACCACTGATCTATGCTTCCAGCTCTAGCCATTTATAATTGCATATATATATATTTCTTTTTTGAGACAAGATCTTGCCATGTGGCCTAGATTGCAGAATTGTTTTCTGAATGCTGGACTTACAGGTATGCACCACCATGCCTAGCTTTACTTTAGTATATCTTTCTATTTTCTTTGGGAAATTGTGGGGAAAGGTACCCCTCCTCCTCATTTTTGGAAATATATCTACGAGGCAGTTTGAACATCATGAACCACAGCTGGATATGGAGAGTGCTGCCTCCCCATGCATTGTTCCTAGGTGCCTGGGGACCTGGCCCAAGAGGTCCCTTTCCTGAGTGCTTTCCTCCTCCCTGAGAAGTGGATTATAGGGGCTACAGGGACCATCTTCATGCTCAGAGGCAAGGGACTGAACCCAGCCAAGCCCCACACTGGCTGAGGAAATCTGAGCCCACTTCCCTGGGAGACTGGTTCTGCACTGCCAGTGGTTTTCCAGAGTTTGCCTTCTTAGGTCCAACTTTTCTTTCGCAGGATGGTTGGAATATGGGGTAAGAAAAATAAGCTTGGCAGCAGCCCATCTAGATTGCCCCTTCCAGGTCTCCCAGAGTAGATTCCTACCCTGTCACTGAGAGGGAGGGATCTGGAGTGTGTGTGTGTATATGTATGTGTGATGTGCTCTTGTGTGTGAGTGTGTCAGGCCAAGGAGAACCACCAGGCTGGAGGGAAAAGTTGAAGGGTGTAACAGGAAGGCAGGAGGCAGGGCTGGCTTCCGCTTTGTTGACTTAGTCTGGCTGCAAGGCCAAAGTCTTTGGGAAGGATAGCTTCTTTGCTTCTGGCAGGGAGTGATTTCTATTGAGCTAGCTCCTGGACTGGGCTAGATCCAGAATAAATCTGTGGGGGTTCTAGGACACCACGGTTTGGAGAAACTCACCAGGTTTGAGGGAGTAAAGTATGGCTATGGTTGTTGTTTTGGTGTGTGTGTGTCTGCTCATGCATGCCTGTGCATGCCTGTGCATGGGCTGATTCTAGGGCTTGAACTCAGGGCCTGGGTGCTGTCGCTGAGCTTTGGTGCTCAAGATTCTACTACTTGAGCCACCACTGGAGTTCTGGCTTTTTTGGTGTTTAGTTTGAAATAAGTCTCACGAACTTTCCTGGACAGACTGGCTTTGAACCTTGAACCTTGATTCTCAGATCTCAGCTTCCTGAGCAGCTAAGATTACAGGTGTGAACCACTGGTGCCCAGTTTCTGATGAAGTGGTTTTGACAACTTTTTTTTTTAGATGTTGCGCAAATATTGTGTGGCAGCCAGTTAGAGCTTTATTCCACTAGTCCAGTAGGTGGCAGTAGAGACCCATTGACTCTGCAGCTTCCAAAGAGATCCAGAGGGAGAGTAGATCTGGTTCAGGCTTACTTTCCTTTTAGATTGGCTGCTCTCTGGCTGGCTGGAAAACTCAACTGTGAATTCTCAGGATTTAATCCAGATTAAACCTTTTCCCAGAAAATATTACTGTGAAAGCTAGAGGTGAGGACATATTAAGCACTTAAGATATGCTTATTGGCATCAAGTTGTGTTTATCTTCAAAGAGGCAAAATGCAGGTGACTGGGGAAGGGAGTTAGCAAGTGTCTACGTGTAACTCAAGAATTTTTACTCCCCCTCTCCACCGAAGTGGGAAATGTTTAACTTTAGGGAAAGTCTACAATGAATTTTGTTTAGACTACGCAGGGAATATAGGTTTAATTTTATTATTTTCCTTTATTTGTTTCTATTTCCTTCCTTCCTTTTTTATTTTTCAGTATTGGTATTTGACCATGGGGCCTTAGGCTTGCAAGGGAAGCACTCTATCCTCAGCCCTCTTTTACTTTAGTTATCAAATAGGGTCTCACATTTTTGCCTGGTGCTGTTTTTGGAGCATGATCATTTTATGTATGACTTCTGCCTAGCTGGGGCCACAGGTGTATGCCACCCTGCCAAGCTTGTTGGTAAAATAGGGTCTTTTTTTAAAATAAGTCTTTTTATTGTGAAAATACTATTCATAGGGGTTACAGTTACATGACCAAGGTAATGAGTACATTTCTTTTTATTTATTTATTTATTTTTGGGTCCAGTCATGGGGCCTGAACTCTGAGTCTGGGTGCTGTCTCTCAGCTCTTTAGCTCAAAGCTAGCGCTCTACCACTTGAGCCATAGTGCCACTTCCGGCTTTTTTCTTTTTGCTTATGTGGTGCTGAGGAATCAAACCCAGGGCCTCATGCATGCAAGGCAAGCACTCTATCACTGAGCCACCTTCCCAGCCCAATGAGTACATTTCTTATCAAACATTGTTGCCTCCTCCTTTGTAAAATAGGGTCTTATCACCTTATTGTCCAGACTGATCTAACATGATCCTCCTTATTGTCTGCCTACTGAATAGCTGGGATTTACAGGTGTGAATCATTGTGCTGGGATTACTATTTTATTTCTGAACACCTGCTGTATATCATGTACTTAGGATGAAGAAGTAAAGGCCTAGCTCCTACTTTCAGTGAGCTCAAACGGGGTGAGGACTTACAACTAGGTCCTTAACAACCACAGAAAAACTATGAGAGTAAAACCCAGGGTATGGAAGGAATCCAGAAGAAGGGACAAGAGATCAAGGAGACCCTTCTAAAGAGACTTAGGATTGGGGACATAGCTCAGTGGAAGAGCTGCCGATCAAGTAAGTGCAAGGCCCTGAGTTCAGTCCTCAGCTGGGGGAGGGGGGGGGAGAGGAGAGGGACTCAGCCTCTAAGCAGAGTCCTTGAGGGCTTGGTCAAGTGGTATCAGGGGCCACCCTCTAGGCCAGGGAGCTATGTGTCAAGAGCCCCAGATGTGAGAGGACTTGAATACCAGGGAGGGATGAAGTCAGGTAAGCAAGACATCTTGAAAGTTATGCCCATGTGACATGGGCAGTTTTTTCCTTTGGGCAGATTGTTTTTGGAGAGTGGTGGGAGGGGGCAGTTGCCGAAGGTGGGGAGATCAGGCCTGGGTGGGCTGTAGTCAGGCACAAGAGGCTGGTATCCTAAACTAAGGTAACCACTGTGGAGGGAGAGGGAGAGGGGCAGAGTGGAATTACTTCTAGAAGACCTGGGAGGAGAAGGTGAGGGAGACAAAAGTCTGGGATGACCTTGAAGCCTGGCTGGGCAAACTGGTGGATAGTTACCTCGAGTGTGACTGCCCTTAGTGTTCATAAGTACGTCCACAACCCCTGTATCAAGAGGATAGGGTTCCCTGTTCTGGGGGGTGACCACTGGTTTCGGTGTTTGGAAGCCCCAAGACTCTGTGCTCCTGTTCCTTGAACAGGTGTGGGTCATGCCTCCAGGATGTCCTCTCTTCTTCCTATGCTCTCCTTTACAGCAAAATCTCAGGGAATGGTACGCCTGTTGCACAGGGCACCTGGACTGAGTCTTCTGGGTTCTTCCCTCCCATTCTTCTCCTTTCTTTTGGTGATCATCCAGAGAAACACGTGAGCTTTGACAATAGCAACCAGCCATGGACACAAAATTCAAGGTTCAGGTATCCTAAATTAACCCTCAGAATTGTATTACTTGACATCTGTTTTTTTTCCCATTCTTCCTAGTTCTGCCCACAGTAAGTTACCCAGAACTTGATGACTTTAAGACAATCGAAATCTATTTCCTCTCAGTTTTGGAAGCCAGAAGTCTGGAAGCAAGGTATCAGCAGTGCTGTGCTCCATCCAGAGGCTCTAGTGGAGAGTCTGTTCCTTACCAGTCTAGCTTGTGATGGTTGTCAGCATTCCTTGGCTTGTGGCTGCTCATTCTAACCACTGCCCTGTTCACATAGCTTCTCCTGATGGATGTGTTTGTCTTCTTTTCTCCTATAAAGTTACTTGTCATTGGATTTAGGATACATTAAAGCACCTCAGAATGATTTCAATATCCTCCTCCTCCTCCTCCTCCTCCTCCTTCCTCCTCCTCCTCCTCCCTCTTCCCCCTCCTCCTCCGTTTTTGTTGGTCATGGGGCCATGGGGCTTGAATTCTAGGCCTGGGTGCTGTCCCTCAGATCTTCAGCTCAAGGCTAGTGTTCTACCACTTGAGCCACAGCGCCACTTCTGGCTTTTTTCTTTTTGCTTACGTGGTGCTGAGGAATCGAACCCAGGGCCTCATGCATGCAAGGCAAGCGCTCTACCACTGTGCCACCTTCCCAGCCCCTCCATTTCTAATTACTAATTACATCCAGAAAGACCCTTTTTCTGACTAAGACTTACTCACAGGTGTTGGGGTATAAATGGTGGAGCTACTTGCCAACCCACCACAGCCTCTGTAGATGGCAAAACAGAATACATTTCCAACTGTGATATCTGCCTGCTTCTGAACTTTGAGGTACATTGTTCAGCAAATCCTTTTTGCTTTAAGCATGGTAGCCATATTCCCCTCGTAACGAGCCCTGGTGGACGCAGTGCCCATGTGGATCGATCCTGCAGGGAGGCAGGGGATGTGGTGGAGAGATGAGGACAGTTGGCATTCTCACTGGGGCTCTGCCATTGACTCTTATGACCTTGGGCTGGCCACAGCTCTGCTGGCCATTATTTGAATATCCATGGGTCCTTGTCCTTCAAACAGCTCTTGAAAATGGAAGCTGGTGTGGTTTCTTTTGTCATGGCCTGTGCATTCCAAGAAAGACGTAATGGAGCTGGAAAAGGGCCAAACCCTGGAGTGATAAAGGGCTTTTACCACGGAGACAGGCTTTACAGTTAGAATCCTCTAGCCGGGAAAGACAGAGGCTGAGGGAGTGTAATTAAAAAGTCCTTATCCATATGATAAGATGGAACAGACTTGCTCCCCAGATCCCAGAATCCCTTATAAGCTGATTTCTGGAAGTTGGAGAAGTGCTTTTAGAACAAAGAACAGAAAATACTGCTTTCAGGGTGGAGTGGTATGTTCAAGGCGTATAGGCAGTTCAGTGTAGTGTGCCAGGAGCCAGGGACTCCTTGTCTACTCTGCCTCCAGCTGTGTGATCGCCAGCAAACTCCCTTTTCTTCCCCAGTCTGCAACTGCTCATCACTAAACTGAAGGTAATAGAATTTGGTAATAAACCAGCAGTGGATTTGTATAGACTGACTACTGCTCTGCCCAGCCACCGGCCTGGCCATCCTGGGGACTGCCTCCTACCTTGTCGTAGAAGCCTGACCAGCTGCAGATGGCTCCTCTCATCTGTGTGTGTGTGTGTGTGTGTGTGTGTGTGAGAGAGAGAGAGAGAGAGAGAGAGAGAGAGAGAGAGAGAGAGAGAGAGAGAGAGAGAGAGAGAGAGAGAGAGAGATGTCAGCTCTTCTTTGAGCCCTGTCTTTCTTCCATCAGCTCTTTCTCCTCTCTATTAGATATTTCTCAGATGTGTAAGGAATATACGCCTTGCTTTAGTTCCACTTTTCACTCCAGCTACTGTCCAGCAGCACTCTTAAAGCAAAACTCCTTGAGGGAATTGTGTACATATTGTCATGCCTAGTCCAATTCATCTTTATGAAATCAATAAGCTTGTGTAACTACAATCCAGACTTTGTAAAAGAGTATTATGGTGCCAGGAGCCAGTATTTCATATCTGCAATCCTAGCTACTCAGGAGCTGAGATTTTTGAGGCCCATGGTTCAAAGCTAGCCTGGGCAGCAAATTGGAAAGTCTGTGAGACCCTTCAATTAACTATCAAAAAAGTTGGGAGTGGAGCTGTGGCTTAGGTAATAGAGGGCTAGCCTTGAGCAAAAGAAGCTCAGGGACAGTGTCCAGGACCAGCACACACACACAAAAAGTGAGGGTATTACAGTATCCCAGCAACTCTATGTCCCTTTGCCAGGTAATTACTATCTTGGTTTATAATACCCTAGATTCATTGTTGTCTTTGAATACACATACCAAATTCACCATTTCAGCTACTTTAAAACATAAAATTCAGTGGTATTTACGTTACAATGTTGCACAGACCATTACAATGTTGTACAAATGACTCTGAGTTTCAAAACTTTATCAGTTGAAAAGGAAGCCCATATCCACTACTAAGCAGCCAGTGCCCATTAGCCTCAGCCCCTGGCAACCACCAATCTACTTTTGTTTCATTCATTCATTCATTTTCCCAGTACTGGGGCTTGAACTCTGAGCCCTTGTGCTCTTGCTTGGCATTTTTGTTCACAGCTGACAATCTACCACTTGAGCCATACCTCTACTTCTGGCTTTTTGCTAGTTAATTGGAGATAAGAATCTTAGACTTTTCTTCCCTGCCTGGGGTGGCCACAAGCATTAGTTCTCAGATCTCAGCCTCCTGAGTAGCTAGGATTATACATGTGATCCACCTGTGCCTGGTCTTCCCTCAGGTAGTCCAGACATTCTTAGAGCAAACACCTTCACCCTCTAAAGCCCCCAAATAGCTTGAGGGCTATTTGCCTGAACCTAAACATTGGGCTAGTTTTGGGCCTCTATATAAGGGCACAAAGGTGTTTCTTTCCTTCATTTTTAGAGTTTGACATGGCCCATTTTCTTTGCTCTTTTGGGCATCACCCACTTAATTTTATCCTACCGTGAAAACAAGGCCCAGGTGGGTAGGAAGGTCCTGCTGGATTATCCTCAGCCTAACTGGGGCTTGTCTCCTCTTTGGTACTCCAAGGCCTCCTGCTGGATGGAGCTCAAGATCGTTTGGTGTTGGTGCTTTTGCCCTGGGAGGAAGCCAACTTCCACACCCTCTCTGGGCTCCTGCTTTTTGCCTATACCTATTATTTCTGCCAGCTCAGTTTGGTGCTTATAAAGGATTGGAAATGTTTTCAGCAGGGAGCTGCTCTATGGCTAGGGCTCTGGGCTTTAGATGGCAGATGTTATAGGAGGGACAACAAGGTCCAACATACTGGCTTGTAGCTAACTTCAATCTCAGACAAGTCCACTGTAGCCTCTGGGGGCCTCAGTTTTTTTACTAGTTAAATAAGAACTAGGATAGGGTGGCCCCAGAGATTCTGCGATTCCAGACTAGAATTAGGGTTTCTGTTTCATGCTGGAATTTAGGACTATATAAGGCCCAAATTCCCAGTTCAGGTGGACGTGGAAAGGAGGTTGAAACACAGAGGCTCAAGGCTTGGCTAAAGTTTTGACGAACAGTACCCTCCATCTCCATTTCCCTCCTTTAGTACTTTTTGCCTTTGTTTGAAATGTTTATGTGTGCAAATGTATTTTATTTATTTTTTTGCTGTCAGTCATGGGGCTTGAACTCAGGGCCTGGTTCTGTCCCTGAGCTCTTTTTTTTTTTTTTTTTGGTCGGTCGTAGGGCTTGAACTCTGGGCCTGGGCACTGTCCCTGAGCTCTTCAGCTCAAGGCCAGCACTCTACCACTTGGGCCACAGTGCCACTTTCTCCCTGAGCTCTTTTGCTCAAGGCTAGCACACTGTCACTTAGAGCCACAGCTCCACTTCCTGTTTTCTGATGGTCTATTGGAGATAAGAGTCTTGTGGGGATTTTTCTGCCTAGGCTGGCTTTGAACCACGATCCTCAGGTCTCAGCCTCCTGAGTAGTTAGGATTACAGGCATGAGCCACTGGTGGTTGGCTTTTGTGAGTGTATAATTTTAATGCAGTTTTTGATGTCAGAAAAATTAGGAAGATAGTTGCACAACATTGTGAATGTACTCTGAACTGAATACTTAAAAATGGTTAAATAGTGAATCTTATTAAGTCAGTGCAAGTGGCTCATACCTATAATCTTAGCTACTCAGGAGGCTGAAGTCTAAGGAACAAAGTTTGAGTGTCTATGTATGTGTGTGTGTGTGCACGCACATGTGCATGCATGTACACGCATGTGTACACATATTCAAGCACCAGTCTTGGGGCATGAACTCAGAGTCTGGGAGCTGTCCCTTAGCTTTTTTGCTCAAGGTTAGCATTCTATTGCTTGAGCCACAGCTCCACTTCTGGCTTTTTGGTGGTTAGTTGAACATAAGAGTTTTATGCAGTTCAAAGCCAGCCAGGGCAGGAAAGTCTGTGAGACTCTTATCTCCAATAAACTACTAGAAAACTGGAAGTGGGGCTGGGAAGGTGCTCAGTAGTAGAGCACTTGCCTTGCATGCCTGAGGCCCTGGGTTTGATTCCTTAGCACCACATAAGCAAAAAGAAAAAAGCCAAGCCGGGCGCTGGTGGCTCACGCCTGTAATCCTAGCTACTCAGGAGGCTGAGATCTGAGGATCGCGGTTCAAAGCCGGCCCGGGCAGGAGAAACCGTGAGACTCCTATCACCAATAAACCACCAGAAAACCGGAAGTGGCGCTGTAGCTCAAGTGGTAGAGCGCTCGCCTTGAGCTGAAGAGCTGAGGGACAGCGCCCAGGCCCAGAGTTCAAGCCCCACGACCAACAAAAAAAAAAAAAAAAAAAAAGCCAGAAGTGGCGCTGTGGCTCAAGTGGTAGAGCACTAGCCTTGAGCTGAAGAGCTGAGGGACAGTGCCCAGGCCCAGAGTTCAGGCCTCACGACTGGAACCCCCCCCCCAAAAAAAAAACAAAACTGGAAGTGGTGCTGTGGCTCAAGTGGTAGAGTGTTCCCCTTGAGCTGAAGAGCGCAAGGATAGCACCCAAGCCCAGAGTTTAAGCACCATGACCAACAGAAAAAAAAAAAAAGTTTCATGGATTTTCTTGCCTAGGCTGGTTTAGAACTACAAAACTTAGATCTCAGCTTCTTCAGTAGTTAGGATTACAGGTCTGAGCCACTTTTTTTTTTTTTTTTTTTTTTACTTTTGGTACAATGAGATTTTATTTCATGTTTTTTGGCTTTTTTAAAATTGTGATTAAGTGATTACATAAATTTCACAAATTTCATAGTCTTGTGAAATAGTGATACTTAGTTAAAGACACAAACACATTCTACCCTTCATGGGGCAAATTGTCTTTATTGTGGTCTATAAAGTCTGTGAATTCTATGAGCTTTCACAATAAAGCTGTTTCTTCCACATCGGGTGATATGTACATTTCTTTCCTTTTGCTTAGTGTCAGCTGTTCCCTCTTTCCCTCTCATTCCTCCCTCCCATCGCTGCCCTTGAGTTGCTTAGTTTGTTTTCATCAATGTCCAGTGCAGCTGATGTGTCCTGCTGTTGTATGTTTTCCCCTGTTTCCCTCTGTTTCTGTGTCCCTCTCCTAGTTTCCCTCAGATGTGCGCATATATGCCAAATATGTGGTCAGCAGCATGGGGTCACTTAGTAATGATATGACCAGCTGAGTGGAGGTCCTTTGTTTCTCAAGTCTTGTTTGCTTTGTCGTGTCTCCTTACATTTTGTACTTAACATCCACACATCAGGGAGACCATGTGCTGTTTGTCTCTTTGCTCTTGGCTTACCTCACTCAACATGATTTTTTCTAGTTCCATCCATTTCCCTACAAATGCCATTATTTTGTCCTTTTTAATGGCTGCATAATATTCCATTGTATATAGGTACCACGATTTTTGGATCCATCCATCTGTAGTGGGGGGTCTGGGTTGTTTCCATATCTTGGCTATTGTGAACAGTCTGAGCCACTTCTTTTAACCCAACGAACCAGAGGCTGTGTCTGCCTACCTCCTGGGCCATTCACTATCAGAGGGGGCTGTTCAGAGCCAGGCAGGCTTCCAGGTCCTGCGCCACCTCCATGTAACAAGCACCTAACTACTCAGAGTTTTCTATTTTGAGACATTTTATACATGTCTGTTGTTTGGAAACTGAGTATGAGGGTATTAGAATTAAGAAAAGGCAAAAAAAGCTCAGGCCCTGAGTTCAAGACCCACAACCAACAAAAAATCCCTAAAAACAAAAGAGCTTCTAGCTTTCTATTAGCTAAGCAGTGGTGGCTCACGCTTATAATCCTACCTACGAAGGAGGCTGAGATCTGAGGATCATGGTTCAAACACAGCTGGGACAGGAAGGTCCTTGAGACTTTTTTTTTGTCAGTTGTGGGGCTTGAACTCTAGGCCTGGGTGCTGTCCCTGCGCTCTTCAGCTCAAGGCTAGTGCCCTACCACTTGAACCACAGTGCCACTTCTGGCTTTTTTCTGCTTATGTGGTGCTGTGGAATCGAACCAGGGCCTCATGCATGCGAGGCAAGCATTCTACCACTGAGCCAATTTCCAAGCCTGAGACTCTCATCTCTAATTAACCACCAGAAAACTGGAAGTGGAGCTGTGGCTCAAAGTAATAAAGTGCTAGCCTTTAGCAAAAAAAGCTCAGGGGCAGCACCTGGGCCCTGGGTTCAATCCTCAGGACCACCACCAACAACAACAAAGAAAGAAAGAAAGAAAAGAAAAGAAAGAGCAGCAAACTACTTCAACAGACCAGATCAACTCTGATAGAAAGTTGAAGAGGGACTCCATGGTACCCTGAGGAGAGTCAGGAGACTCACATGGTGTATTGGTGGAGGTGGGGAAGGGCTTAAGTGGGGTAATGGTTGAGAGGGGGGCGGGTCACAGGGAGCTCAGGGTTTGAAGAGTCTTGGGAGTTTATGGTACAGGTCCCCATCTGCTTCTAGCACCTAGGGGTAGGGGTGGGAATTAGGATCAAGATTCAGGGCTGGAAAATTTCAGAAAGATCCCCTAGGGGAAGGGTAGTCAGCCATAGGAGCAATATTGAGTTATGAGAATAAAGCAGATTCTTATCATCTGTGAATGTGTAGAGAGTTTAGAGAATGCTAATAAATACCCGTGCACTCAGCACCTGACCTCACAAAGATGTCTTTAGTATGTGAAACCTCCCATACTCTCAAACCCCAACCTCTCACTTCACCCACTGCAGGAAAAACACCACCATCCTGAGTTGTGAGGTTGTCATTCTCTTGCTTTTCTATGTAGTTGGACCACATGGATATATGTCAGTAGGTTGTTTAGTCTGGGGAGATCTTTATACTAATATTAAATAAAATCACTGTATATATGATGTGATTTGCTTTTTTTTCAGTCCACATTTGGTTTATGGAATCCATTCTTACAATATAGCTCATTCATTTTTGCTGCTGCTACATAGTATCCGTTTGTGGGAAGGGAGCCCGTGTGTTTAAATCCATTGTCTTGGCCGTGATATTTGTGCTGATTGCAGTTTTGTCTTTGTGGGCAGTCTCGGTCTGCAGGGTGGGTGAGTTCCTCTGGGCGTATTAGGAAGAGTTGAGTTGCTGCATCATGGAGTATGTGTACAAGGCATGATGCTGAGCTGCTTTCCAGAGCCTGATCCTCTCCATTTCCACCAGCACCATGTCCTTGGAGCCCACTGCTGCTGCCCTGGGTCAGATCTCAGTTTGTTCCTGTCTCAGAGAACTTGGCTATATTCAGCCCTTACTTGGTCCCTGGCCTCAAGGCCTATGGATTGGTCACCCCCAGGCTGACCTGGGCTTCCTGCTTCCCCTGAGTGTTTGAGCCTGTGCTTGTATTCCTGGCCCAGGCTCCGGTCCAGGCATAGAGCTCCAGCCTTGGCTCTGGATTTTGGGTCCCCGTAGGGCCCCGTGGTACCCCAGGGGGTCAGGGAGGTGACATGCCATGTTCTCATGCCCAAGCCAGGTGGCACAGGAATTTTCCATCATAGAAGAGATAATGTCCTGCCTTCCTCCCAGCTTTCCTGAGAAACAGGAATCCTTCAGAAAGATTTAATGGCTTTTCTTGAGGCCTTTTGGCAGGTTAGCACCAGCATTGTCAGGGCTGGCAGGAGGATGTGACATCTGTGCTGGCCCTAGGCCAGGCCACATGGATGTCTCCATGTACAGCGCCAACTCATCCAGCCTGAGGCCCCAGGTGTTTGGGTGAGCACACTCAGCCTCACCTTCCTGTCACTCTTTTTTTTTTTTTGGTGGTGGCTGCACCAGGGATGGTGCCCTGTGTGTCAGGCTCAGTTTCTGGGATTTTCTTGTCATTGTGACAATAGTATAATAACCACCAACATAGACCCTCTGGCTTGGAATCCCAATTCTAAGTCCTACCAACTTGGGTATCTAGTGCTTGTGATCCAACCCTGCTTAGCTGCTGTTCCTGTCCATGTGGACAGGGTTATTAAATGAGAAAATGAGAGAAAGTATTGGGTACTTTTTATAGCAGGATACCAAGAAGGGTTTGGGGTAGCTATGTGATGGGGTGAAGAGAGCTGGGTTTCAGTACTGATTATAGCCCGTGAGAGCCTCAGATTTCCCCATTGCAAAATGACTACTTCATTTGGTCTATTGAACTAAAATATGTAAAGCTGATTTTTTTTTTAAATGTCCGAGTTCTGGAACTAGATCTCAGAGCCTGGGTGCTGTCCCTGAGCTTTTGTGCTCAAAGCTAGCTTTCTACTACTTGAGCCACAGCTTTACTTCTAGATTTTTTTTTTTTTTTTGTAGTTAATTGGAGATTTGTGTTTCAGGGACTTCCCTGCCTAGGCTGTCTTACAGCTGAGGCCCTCAAATCTCAGCCCCCTATATCTATAGGCATGAGCTACTGGCATTGGGCTTTGTAAAAGTGATTTTTAAAATTAAATATTTTATTGTTATTAAGATCACAGAGGTGTTACAGTTATATTTGGGCAACGTCCTCCCTTCTCCCAGCTTTTCCCTTTTGTCTCCACCCACAAGTCTTTTTTTTTTTTTTTTTTTTTTGCCAGTCTTGGCACTTAAGCTTAGGGCTTAGGTGCTGCCTTGAGAATCTTTGTACTTAAGGCTAGTGCTTTACCAGTTGAGTCACAGTGCCACTTCTGGCTTTTTCTTAGTAGTTTATTGGAGATAAGAGTCTCATGGACTTTTCTGCCCAGGCTGGCTTTGAACTGTGATCCTCAGATCTCAGCCTCCTGAATAGCTAGGGTTCCAGGTGCGAGCCACCAGTACCTGTCTGCCACCCACAAGGTGGTTTTTTTTTTTTTTTTTTTTCAGTCATAGGGCTTGAACTCTGGCCTGGGCGCTGTCCCTCAGCTCTTCAGCTCAAATCTAGTGCTCTACCACTTGAGCCACAGCGCCACTTCCAGTTTTCTGGTGATTTATTGGAGATAAGAGTCTCATGGACTTTCCTGCCTGGGCTGGCTTTGAACTGTGATCCACAGATCTCAGCCTCCTGAGTAGCTTGGATTACAGGCATGAGCCACCGGTGCCTGGCAGACCCACAAGTTTTATAGTTCATTTTTAACATTGTATCTACTGGGTACCACTGCTGCATTTGCTCACCCTTTGTTCCTCCATTTCTGTGCCCTCTTTTCCCATGAAGACATAGATGAACAAACAAGACAAAAAGAAAAACAAAACCAAAAACTCTTGTTTTCATTTTCTGGAGTTCATTTTCCATAAATTTTATATGATCAAAGGGACCGAGACACAGTACCTTTGTGTTCCTCCTCCCAGTGTAAAGCTTTTTATGAGATGCGAGTACTGTTAGCAACACCTGTAATCCAGCTACTCAGGAAGCTGAGATTTGAGGATTGCAGTTTGAAGCCGGCCTGAACAGGAAAGTCCTTGAGACTCTATCAAAAATCTGGAAGTGGAGGTGTGGCACAAGTGGTGAAGTGCCACCCTTAGTGAAAAAGCCAAGTGAGAGCACTGGGCCCTGAGTTTTTAGTCCTAGTACCAGCACACACACAGACACTCGTACTCACACATCCACAAACATACACAAAATAACTAAGATGAAATATAAAGTGAATAGAGAAGAATAATTTCCTGTGGAGTAATCACAGACTTCATATTTTCAAGGATTTGCAAATATGTTATTGGAAAAAGAATACATAGTAAATACTTCACAAAGAAGATTCCTGTCTGCCTTCCCTCCCCCTCCCCCCAATCCCACCCCTTGGCTGTGTCCACAAGCTCTGTCAGCCTGTGGAGTACTTCCTTCCGGGTTTTTCACATGCTTCTTATTAAGTGATTATAATTACAGGATACATGCAGTTTTGTGTACTTTTTCTTTTACTCATTGCTATATCATAAACACTTTCACATGCTTCTGCAAGTTATTTATAATTATAATGTTTATGATTGCATACCATTCTTAATTAAGACTTGTATGCATAAAGCTCTGGTATTTCACTATTTTTTTCTGAGGATTCCAGAAAGCAAATTACTGGGTCAGAGAGTGTAAGCACCTTGTATAGCTGCAGATTCATGTAGGCTAATTGCTTTCCAAAAGGCTGGCATGAGCGATGGCTCAAGTGGTAGAGCATGAACCTTGAGCTGAATTGCTCAGGGACAGCTCCCAGGCCTAGATCTCAAGCCCCAAGACTGACAAAAGAAAAAAAGGAAAAAAAAAAAGAGATCTTTCATGCAATTGTTTCTAACATATTTATAAGATTATGTCTTTGTTGCCCTCCCCCATGGTATAACCCCTGCTTTCACTATATATGATGTTGGTATATGTGGAGGGGAAAGGAAAAAACAAATTGTTAAAACAGAGATACAGGAGGACCCATTGCAACAATGAGATGTACAGTCGTTATGTCGAAAAACGAACTTTACAACTTTGGTGGGGGGTGGGATGGGCGGGAAAGGGGGGAGGATACGAAGGGATGGGAAAGGGAAACAAAGCAGGAGGCTACAATACTTGATATGAAATGTGCTCATTATCTTACCCATGTAATTGTAACCCCTCTGTACAGTATTTTCACAATAAAAATATATTAAAAAAGAAAACAAAAGGCTGGCATGAATTCACATTGCAGCCATGTCTAACAATATGCATTCTGGAGCATGCTTTCTGGTATTGGGGATTCTAGATGCAGTGTTCTCTGGGCTGATTTATGAGCTATGTCTCATCTTTGTCTGCAGTACCTGCTGTACATGCCTGCAATGTAAAAGGATCTAAGAAAACACAACAAACATCATTAATATAGAATCATGGAGTTGGAAAAGACTTGGGGTGTTGTATTTACTGTTTGTCTCTTGATTTTACCTTCTGCATTTGGACTATATGATGAGTGGTAGTATGGTTTGTTTATTTATTTGTTTGTTTGTTGATTGTGAGGCTTGAACTTATGGCCTAGCACTGGCCCTGAGCTCTCTTTGCTCAAGAGTAGTACTTTAATACTTTGAGCCACAGCACCACTTCTGGTTTTCTGGTGATTTGTTAGAGATAAAAGTCTCACAGACTTTGCTGCCTGGGCTGGCTTTGAACCGTGATCCTCAGATCTCAGCTTCCTGAGATCTGAATAGCTAAGATTACAGGTGTGAGCCACCAGTGCCTGGCTGGTTTATTTAGATTTTGTTTTTAGTGATGCTGGGGAATGAACATAGGGCCTTTAATGTGTCAAACACATGCTCTACCACTAAGCTGCACCCCAAATTCTTACAGTTTAACTTAACAAAATTTCAATTTCAAATTCAACTTGAATTTTTAATTTTAATTATTTTGTGTGTGTGTGTGTATGCACACGGGCATGTGCGTGTGCATGCACTCTGCAGATCCAACCTAGGGAGTCATCCATGTTAGTCAAGTAATCTACCTCTGACCTACATCTCTAGCCCAACCCCAGCTTCTTAACTTTTTTCTTTTTTTCAGTGGTAATATTGAGGTGTGAACTTCAAAATAACTTTTAAAAGTATATGTATGTATGTGTGTATGCATCCATGTATTATATATAATATACATATATTATACACATACGTATATTATGCATGTATAATATATACTAGCATATACATATGTATGTTATATATTTTTACTGTTATAAATATATTACATATATGTATACAATAATTATGTATCATTGCATATTATAAATATGTATGTATGCATATACATATAGTGTGTGTGTGTGCATGTGTGTGTGTATGTATGAGTGTATCCTGGAGCTTGAACTTAGGGCCTAGGAGCTGCCTTGAGCTTTTTTTTTTGTCGGTTGTGGGGCTTGAACTCTGGGCTTGGTTGCTGTCCCTCAGCTCTTCAGCTCAAGGCAAGCGCTCTACCGCTTGAGCCACAGCACCACTTTCGGTTTTCTGGTGGTTTGTTGGAGATAAGAGTCTCACGGACTTTCCTGCCCAGGCTGGCTTTGAACTGTGATCCTCAGATCTCAGCCTCCTGAGGAGCTAGGATTACAGGCGTGAGCCACCAGCTGTCCTTGAGCCTGGACACGGGGGGTGGGGGGGGGGTGGGGGGGCTCTCCTTGAGCTTTTATGCTCAAGGTTAGTACTCTACCACTGAGCCCACAGCTCCACTTCTGGCGCTTTTTTTTTTTTTTTTTTTTTTTGTAGTTAATTGAAGTTAAGAGTCTCAAATTTTCCTGCCTGGGCTAGCTTCAAACCTTGATTCTTAGATCTCAGGCTCCTGAGTAGCTAGGATTACAGGCATGAGCCATAAGTGCCCAGCCCCAGCCATAAATAAATAAATAATTATGAATATAAATATATAGTTGTTTTAAGAAAACTTGATGGAGCTTTATTGAGTAAGTAAGCAAGCAGGCAAATGGCAAGCATGCAAATAAACAGATAAGTGGAAGGTAGGGGGACACTCTAACAGTGTGGGTGCTCTCATAGGAGATAAAGATACCTTTATTTTTAAATTATAAGAATAAAATGTGAGGGGCAGGGAAGGTGGCTCAGTGGTAGAGCGCTTGCCTTGCATGAGGCCCTGGGTTCAATTCCTCAGCACCACATAAGCAAAAAGAAAAAAGTCAGAAATGGCACTGTGGCTCAAGTGGTAGAACGCTAGCCTTGAGCTGAGGGACAGCGCCCAGGCCCAGAGTTCAGGCCCCATGACCAGACCCCTCTCCCCGCCCAAAAAAAGAATAAAATGTGAGCCAAGTGTCAGTGGCTCTTGCCTGTAATCTTAGTCACTTAGGAGGCTGAGATCTGAGGATCACAGTTCAAAGCCAGCCTGGGCAGGAAGTCTGTGAGCCTCTTACCTCCAACAAATCACCAGCAAACAAAAAAAACAAACAAAAAAACCCCCAAATCACCAAAAAACCACAAATCACTAAAAAACTGTGGCTCAAGTGGTAGAGTGCTAGCTTTGAGCTGAAGAACTGAGGCCCGGCGCCCAGGCCCAGAGTTCAAACCTCATGATTGACAAAAAAAAAAAAAAAAAGAAAAAAGAAAGAAAGAAAGAATGAGATGTGATCAAAAGATATAATGGAAACTATAATCCCAGGATTGGCATTTTGATATATTTCCTCATTTTCTTCAATTTGTTTTCTAGGAACATTTCTTTTTTTCTTTTCATATACTTGCACCTGTCTGTGTGAATGTTTTGTCTGGGATCTGAAATGATCAGGTAGACATGTGAAAGACATGCTTTCCAGTGTGGCAGTTTTCAGAGGTGGAGCTCTGGGGAGCGATTAGATCAGGAAGGCTCTGGCCTTAACTGGGAATTCATCCATTGCTGGGTTCATAATTGAATGGACCTTGGAAGGTGGAAGCCACTGGAGGTAGAGCCTAGTTGGAGGAAGTCACTGAGGATGTGCACTTGAAAGGCATTTCTCTCCCTTCTCCTTCTCTCTCCTTTTTCCCTCTCGTTTCCCTCCCATTCCCCTCCCCTTCTCTCCCCTTCCCTCCCCCAACAATGCATAAATGTATTCAATTTACTTTCCGTTGTGCCAAGACTGGCTTAGTATATTTAAAACATCTCTCAGGATGCAGTTTCTATAGATTCTTTTCTCTCTCTCACTAATCCAGTGTTAGCCTAGCATTTAAAGCTAGGAGACTTTCTTTCTCCCTTTGTGTAGCAAACCAAATCCTTCCTGTCAAATTGAGGTTCAGTTTACTCTGGAAGATCTTTAAAGTTCGGTGTTGGAGATGTCAACGTCTCTTTTTTTCTTTCTTTGTAAAATCTCATGGCCAAGTTTGTATGAATCATTATAGAAGAAAAACATGGACATCGTTCCAAGAAGTGTTCCAAAGTTTCTCTACTGGATTGTGGATTGGAACGGATTATGGCCACCGTGAGGTGGGGCAGCACAGGTGTCAGGTCCTGCTTAGGAGAGTGCCCTCTGATTCACTCATTGCAGTGGGTCAAAGGCAGAGAGAGATGCTGGGAAAGGGTCCTGTGTGTTGGCTGCTTCAGAATGGGGACTTCCTGCATGGGTAGACATGTTTTTTGTTGTTGTTGTTGTTGGCCATGGGGCCTGAACTCTGGGCCTGAGCGTTGTCCCTCAGCTCTTCAGCTCAAGGTTAGCGCTCTACCACTTGAGCCACAGCGCCACTTCTGGATTTTTTTTTTTTTTTTTTTTTGGGTCCGGTTGTGGGGCTTGAACTCTGAGCCTGGGCACTGTCCCTCAGCTCTTCAGCTCAAGGCAGGCGCTCTACCGCTGTGAGCGCCACTTCCGGCTTTTTCCTTTTTGCTTATGTGGTGCTGAGGAATCGAACCCAGGGCCTCAGGCATGCAAGGCAAGCACTCTACCACTGAGCCACCTTCCCAGCCCACTTCTGGATTTTTCTGCTTACGTGGTGCTGAGGAATCAAACCCAGGTCCTCAGGCATGCAAGGCAAGCACTCTCCCACTGAGCCACCTTCCCAGCCCTTTCCTCCTGGCCAGAATGATTGACTCACAAGTGGGAACTTGACCCAGTATGGCTGGTCCAGCCTTGGTGGGATTTGATATGAATGCTGGGATGTGTCACAGTCATTCTCTTTTTGCACGAAGCTTGCGAAGCTGGGATGATTTAAGCTTCCAGCTGCTGGTGGTTTGCTATTGCGTTCACGTTGGATATGCTACCTGAAGCGGAAGCCTGGGAAATGGAACCAAGGAAAGGCACCGAGAGATGAGGCAGGGGAGGTAGAAAGAGTTGATTTTCATGCCAGCCATTTGAGCACATTAATTCAGTTTGGCTTGGATTTCTTTTTGCATTTGCAATTGGAAAACTTGAGTGCATCTGGAGCTGATGCCTGAGAGATGAGCACAGACACAGCTCTGAAGGGTTGGTCCAGGAGGAGTTTGGTTGTCATATTCAAACATCTCAGATATTTGAGGTGGAAGAGGAGGCAAAGTAGGAAACCCTTGATTGGGAATATGTGGTAAAAGTCTGGGCACAAATGACTTTGAGCCATGTGGGCAGTGGAAGTGACGAGAAAGCATTTGTTGCAAGTATTGTAATGAAGCTGGGTGCTGCTGGCTCACCCCTGTAATCTTGGCTACTCAGGAGGCTGAGATTCTGAGAATCCAGATTTGAAGCCCTAGAAGAAAAGTCTATGAGACTGTTACCTCCATTTAAGTACCAAAAAGCCAAAGAAGAGTTGTGGCTCAAGTGGTAATCAGCCTTGAGCAAAAAAGCTAAGGGAGGGAACTGGGAAGGTGGCTCAGTGGTAGAGTGCTTGCCTTGCATGCATAAGGCCCTGGGTTCAATTACTCAACACCCCATAAACAGAAAAAAATGGAAGTGGTAGAGCATTAGCCTTGAGTTGAACTGCTGAGGGACAGCGCCCAGGCCCAAAGTTCAAGACCCACAACCAAAAAATAAAAATAAAAATAAATTTAAAAAAATCTAAGGGACAGTGTCTAGTGTTCAAGCTACAAAACCAGCTACTTCTCTCATATTCACTCCCCCCCTTTCAAGAAAAAGTGCTCTTTCACTTTTGCCAGGCTGATTTTTTTTTTTTGGTTATCTCTTTTATTGCTTTATTTTTAATACTGTACTCTGTACAGTAAAAATACTGTACAGAGGGGTTACAGTTACATGAGTAAGGTAGTGAGTACATTTTTTTTTTAATCTAGCATTGTTGCCTCCTTTGTTTTTCCCCTACCATCCCTTCCTTCCCCACCTCCCCAACTACCACCTTCCCTTCTTCCAGGCTACTTTTGAACTTATGATTATCCTCTTCTGCCCCAGTACTTGGATTACAGGTGTGTGCCCCTATAGTCAACTTATAATGTCCTTTTGAATGGGCTTTCTGTATCTGTGTCTGCTGCCCTGCACTGTG